>NC_089839.1:298478954-298676454 GCF_035609145.1 Eleutherodactylus coqui
GCATTTTTGTATTTCGCCGATGCTCGCTAAGGTTTCCATGTGTGAAAATCTGGGCAATTCAAGAAAGTGATGGGAACAACACAGCAACGGATAGGGCAGGCGAGGGGCTACATGTTGGGCTGCATCTCAAGTCCCCAGGTCCCACTATTAAGCCACAATAGCGGCAAGAGTGCCCCCCCCCCTCCCAACAACTTTAACATCTGAAAAGCCCTCATTAGCAATGCATACCTTAGCTAAGCACCACACTACCTCCAACAAAGCACAATCACTACCTGCATGACACTCCACTGCCACCTCTCCTGGGTTACATGCTGCCCACCCCCCCCCCCCCCCCTGCACGACCCAGTGTCCACAGCGCACACCAAACTGTCCCTGCCCAGCCTTCAGCTGCCCTCATGCCACGCCACACTCATGTCTATTTATAAGTGCGTCTGCCACAGGAAAAGCAGGCACACACTGCAGAGGGTTGGCACGGCTAGGCAGCGACCCTCTTTAAAAGGGGAAGGGCAATAGCCCACAATGCTGTACAGAAGCAATGAGAAATATAATCCTGTGCCTCCTCCATCTGGAGCTGCACACGTGGGCATAGCAATGGGGAACCTATGTGCCACACACTATTCATTCTGTCAAGGTGTCTGCATGCCCCAGTCAGACCAGGCTTTTTAATTCATAGACACAGGCAGGTACAACTCCCTATTGTGAAGTCCCTGTGGACCGACAGCATGGGTGGCTCCCTGGAACCCACCGGCGGTACATAAAAAATATCCCATTGCAGTGCCCATCACAGCTGAGGTAGTAATGTCGTGCTTAATGCAGGTGGGCTTCGGCCCACACTGCATGCCCCAGTCAGACTGGGGTTCTTTAGAAGTGGAAACAGATGCATTTATAATTCCCTGTGGACCCACAGCATGGGTGGGTGCCAGGAAGCCACCGGCGGTACATAAAAATATCCCATTGCATTGCCCAACACAGCGGATGTAACATCAGCTGTAATGCAGGTGGGCTAAAAATTAATTGGATTACACTGTAGGCGAGGGCCCACAAAAATTGCTGTATCAACAGTACTAATGTACCTCAGAAAAATTGGCCATGGCCAACCAAGAGGGCAGGTGAAACCCATTAATCGCTTTGGTTAATGTGGCTTAATTGGTAACTAGGCCAGGAGGCAGCCCAGTTAAAATAAAAATTGGTGGAGGTGAAAGTTTCAACGCTTTAATGAGCATTGAAACGTATAAAAATTGTTTAGAAAAATTATGACTGAGCCTTGTGGGCCTAAGAAAAATTGCCCGTTCGGCGTGATTATGTGAGGTTTCAGGAGGAGGAGCAGGAGGAGGAGGAGGAGGAATATTATACACAGATTGATGAAGCAAAAAGGTCCCTGTTTTTGATGGGGATACAGAACGATGCTTCCATCTGCGGGTGCAGCCTACGTATTGCTTAGGTATCGCTGCTGTCCGCTGGTGGAGAAGAGAAGTCTGGGGAAATCTAGGCTTTGTTCATCTTGATGAGTGTAAGCCCGTTGGCACTGCCGGTTGACAGACGGGTACGCTTATCCGTGATGATTCCCCCAGCCGCACTAAACACCCTTTCTGACAAGACGCTAGCCGCAGGACAAGCAAGCACCTCCAGGGCATACAGCGCGAGTTCAGGCCACGTGTCCAGCTTCGACACCCAGTAGTTGTAGGGGGCAGAGGCGTCACGGAGGACGGTCGTGCGATCGGCTACGTACTCCCTCACCATCCTTTTACAGTGCTCCCGCCGACTCAGCCGTGACTGGGGGAGCGGTGACAGTCTTGCTGGGGAGCCATAAAGCTGTCAAGGGCCTTAAAGAGTGTTGGCCTGCCTGTGCTGTACATGCTGCCTGATCTCTGCGCCTCCCCTGCTACCTGGCCCTCGGAACTGCGCCTTTGGCCACTAGCGCTGTCGTATGGGAATTTTACCATCAGTTTGTCCGCCAGGGTCCTGTGGTATAGCAACACTCTCGAACCCCTTTCCTCTTCGGGTATGAGAGTGGAAAGGTTCTCCTAATACCGTGGGTCGAGCAGTGTGTACACCCAGCAATCCGTAGTGGCCAGAACGCGTGATCCTTCTTCCTCCCTCCTTCCTTCTCCCTCCTTCTTCCTTCTTCCTTCCTTCCTTCCCTCCTCCTCCTTCCTTCCCTCTCTCCTCCTTCCTTCCCTCTCTCCTCCTCCTTCCCTCTCTCCTCCCTCCTTCCCTCTCTCCTCCCTCCTTCCCTCTCTCCTCCCTCCTTCCTCTCACCCTTCCCCCCCCCCTCTCCTTCTCCCCCCCTCTCCCTTCTCCCCCCCCTCTCCCTTCTCCCCCCCCTCTCCCTTCTCCCCCCCCTCTCCCTTCTCCCCCCTCTCCCTTCTCCCCCCTCTCCCTTCTCCCCCCTCTCCCTTCTCCCCCCCTCTCCCTTCTCCCCCCCCCCCTCCCCTTCTCCCCCCCCCTCTCCTTCTCCCCCCCTCCCCCTCTCCCCCCTCTCCCCCCTCTCCTCTCCCCCCCTCTCCCTTCTCCCCCCCTCTCCCTTCTCCCCCCCTCTCCCTTCTCCCCCCCTCTCCCTTCTCCCCCCCCTCTCTTCTCCCCCCTCTCCCTTCTCCCCCCTCTCTTCTCCCCCCCCTCTCTTCTCCCCCCCCACTTCTCCCCCCCTCTCCCTTCTCCCCCCCTCTCTTCTCCCCCCCTCTCCCTTCTCCCCCCCTCTCCCTTCTCCCCCCTCCCTTCTCCCCCCCTCTCCCTTCTCCCCCCTCCCTTCTCCCCCTCCCTTCTCCCCCCCTCTCCCTTCTCCCCCCCTCCCTTCTCCCCCCCTCTCCCTTCTCCCCCCCCCCACCCCCCTCTCCCTTCTCCCCCCCCTCTCCCTTCTCCCCCCCCTCTCCCTTCTTTCCCCCCCTCTCCCTTCTTCCCCCCCCCTCTCCCTTCTCCCCCCCCCTCCCTCTTCTCCCCCCCCCTCTCCCTTCTCCCCCCCCCCTCTCCCTTCTCCCCCCCCCCCCCCCTCTCCCCTCCCCCCCTCTCCCTTCTCCCCCCCCCTCTCCCTTCTCCCCCCCCCTCTCCCTTCTCCCCCCTCTCCCTTCTCCCCCCTCTCCCTTCTCCCCCTCTTCTCCTTAAGCCTCGCCCTTCTCCCCCTCTCTCCCTTCTCCCCCCCCTCTCCCTTCTCCCCCCCCCCTCTCACTTCTCCCCCCCTCTCTCCCTTCTCCCCCCCTCTCTCCCTTCTCCCCCTCTCCCTTCCCCCCCACTCTCCTTCTCCCCCCCCCACACTCCCTTCTCCCCCCCCCCCCACTCTCCCTTCTCCCCCCCCCTCTCCCTTCTCCCCCCCCCCCACTCTCCCTTCTCCCCCCCCCCTCTCCCTTCTCCCCCCCCCCCCCCACTCTCCCTTCTCCCCCCCCCTCTCCCTTCTCCCCCCCCCCCCCTCTCCCTTCTCCCCCCCCCCCCCCCCCTCTCCCTTCTCCCCCCTCTCTCCTTCTCCCCCCCTCTCCTTCTCCCCCCCCCCTCTCCCTTCTCCCCCCCTCTCCCTTCTCCCCCCCCTCTCCCTTCTCCCCCCCCCTCTCTCTTCTCCCCCCCCCTCTCCCTTCTCCCCCCCCTCTCCCTTCTCCCCCCCCTCTCCCTTCTCCCCCCCCCCTCTCCCTTCTCCCCCCCCCTCTCCCTTCTCCCCCCCTCTCTCCCTTCTCCCCCCTCTCTCCCTTCTCCCCCCCTCTCTCCCTTCTCCCCCCCCCACTCTCCCTTCTCCCCCCCCCCCCCCACTCTCCCTTCTCCCCCCCCACTCTCCCTTCTCCCCCCCCCCCCCACTCTCCCTTCTCCCCCCCTCTCCCTTCTCCCCCCTCTCCCTTCTCCCCCCCCCCCTCTCCCTCTCCCCCCCCTCCTCTCCCTCTCCCCCCCTCTCCCTTCTCCCCCCCTCTCCCTTCTCCCCCCCCTCTCCTTCTCCCCCCCTCTCCCTTCTCCCCCCTCTCCCTTCTCCCCCCCCTCTCCCTTCTCCCCCCCCTCTCCCTTCTCCCCCCCCTCTCCCTTCTCCACCCCCTCTCCCTTCTCTACCCCCTCTCCCTTCTCTACCCCCTCTCCCTTCTCTACCCCTCTCCCTTCTCCCCCCCCCTCCCTTCTCCCCCCCCCTCCCTTCTCCCCCCCTCTCCCTTCTCCCCCCCTCTCCCTTCTCCCCCCCTCTCCCTTCTCCCCCCCCCTCTCCCTTCTGCCCCCCTCTCCCTTCTCCCCCCCTCTCCTTCTCCCCCCTCCCTTCTCCCCCCCTCTCCCTTCTCCCCCCCTCTCCCTTCTCCCCCCCTCTCCCTTCTCCCCCCCCCTCGACCCTTCTGCCCCCCCTCGACCCTTCTCCCCCCCCCCCCCCCCTCTCCCTTCTCCCCCCCCTCTCCCTTCTCCCCCCCCCTCTCCTTCTCCCCCCCCCTCTCCCTTCTCCCCCCCTCTCCTTCTCCCCCCCTCTCCCTTCTCCCCCCCTCTCCCTTCTCCCCCCCTCTCCATTCTCTCCCCCCCTCTTCCTTCTCTCCCCCCCTCTCCCTTCTCTCCCCCCCCCCCCTCTCCCTTCTCTCCCCCCCCCTCTCCCTTCTCTCCCCCCCCCCACTCCCTTCCCCCCCCCCTCTCCCTTCTCCCCCCCCCTCTCCCTTCTCCCCCCCCTCTCCCTTCTCCCCCCCTCTCCCTTCTCCCCCCCTCTCCCTTCTCCCCCCCTCTCCCTTCTCCCCCCCCCCCCTCTCCCTTCTCTCCCCCCCTCTCCCTTCTCTCCCCCCCTCTCCCTTCTCCCCCCTCTCCCTTCTCCCCCCCCTCTCCCTTCTCCCCCCCCTCCCTTCTCCACCCCCTCTCCCTTCTCCCCCCCCCTCCCTTCTCCCCCCCCCACCTTCTCCCCCCCCCCCTCCCTTCTCCCCCCCCTCTCCCTTCTCCCCCCCTCTCCCTTCTCCCCCCCCCCCCTCACCTTCTCCCCCCCCCCCCTCTCCCTTCTCCCCCCCCCTCTCCCTTCTCCCCCCCCCCCTCACCCTTCTCCCCCCCCCCTCTCCCTTCTCACCCCTCTCTCCCTTCTCCCCCCCTCTCCTTCTCCCCCCCCCCTCTCCCTTCTCCCCCCCTCTCCCTTCTCCCCCCCTCTCCCTTCTCCCCCCCCCTCTCTCCTCTCCCCCCCCCCCTCTCCCTTCTCCCCCCCTCTCCCTTCTCCCCCCCCCTCTCCTTCTCCCCCCCCCCTCTCCCTTCTCCCCCCCCCCCTCTCCCTTCTCCCCCCCCCCCCTCTCCTTCTCCCCCCCCCTCTCCCTTCTCCCCCCCCCCCCTCTCCCTTCTCCCCCCCCTCTCTCCCTTCTCCCCCCTCTCTCCCTTCTCCCCCCTCTCTCCCCTTCTCCCCCCCCCCACTCTCCCTTCTCCCCCCCCCCCACTCTCCCTTCTCCCCCCCCCACTCTCCCTTCTCCCCCCCCCCCCCCACTCTCCCTTCTCCCCCCCTCTCCCTTCTCCCCCCCTCTCCCTTCTCCCCCCCCCCCCCTCTCCCTTCTCCCCCCCTCTCTCCCTTCTCCCTTCTCCCCCCCTCTCCCTTCTCCCCCCTCTCCCTTCTCCCCCCCTCTCCCTTCTCCCCCCCTCTCCCTTCTCCCCCCCTCTCCCTTCTCCCCCCCCTCTCCCTTCTCCCCCCCCTCTCCCTTCTCCACCCCCTCTCCCTTCTCTACCCCCTCTCCCTTCTCTACCCCTCTCCCTTCTCTACCCCCCTCTCCCTTCTCCCCCCCCCTCCCTTCTCCCCCCCCCTCCCTTCTCCCCCCCCTCTCCCTTCTCCCCCCCTCTCCCTTCTCCCCCCCCCCCCTCTCCCTTCTGCCCCCCTCTCCCTTCTCCCCCCCTCTCCCTTCTCCCCCCTCCCTTCTCCCCCCCTCTCCCTTCTCCCCCCCTCTCCCTTCTCCCCCCCCTCTCCCTTCTCCCCCCCCCTCGACCCTTCTGCCCCCCCTCGACCCTTCTCCCCCCCCCCCCCCCTCTCCCCTTCTCCCCCCCCTCTCCCTTCTCCCCCCCCTCTCCCTTCTCCCCCCCTCTCCCTTCTCCCCCCCTCTCCCTTCTCCCCCCCTCTCCCTTCTCCCCCCCTCTCCCTTCTCCCCCCCTCTCCATTCTCTCCCCCCCTCTTCCTTCTCTCCCCCCCTCTCCCTTCTCTCCCCCCCCCCTCTCCCTTCTCTCCCCCCCCCTCTCCCTTCTCTCCCCCCCCCCCCTCCCTTCTCCCCCCCCCCTCTCCTTCCCCCCTCCCTTCTCCCCCCCTCTCCCTTCTCCCCCCCCCTCTCCCTTCTCCCCCCCCTCTCCCTTCTCCCCCCCCCTCGACCCTTCTGCCCCCCCTCGACCCTTCTCCCCCCCCTCTCCCTTCTCCCCCCCCTCTCCCTTCTCCCCCCCTCTCCCTTCTCCCCCCCCTCACCCTTCTCCCCCCCCACTCCCTTCTCCCCCCCTCTCCCTTCTCCCCCCCACTCCCATCTCCCCCCCACTCCATTCTCTCCCCCCCTCTTCCTTCTCTCCCCCCTCTCCCTTCACCCCCCCCCCTCTCCCATCTCTCCCCCCCCCTCTCCCTTCTCTCCCCCCCCCCCCTCCCTTCCCCCCCCCCCCACTCCCCTTCTCCCCCCCCACTCCCTTCACCCCCCCCTCTCCCTTCTCCCCCCCCTCTCCCTTCTCCCCCCCTCACCCTTCTCCCCCCCCCCTCTCCCTTCTCTCCCCCCCCTCTCCTTCTCTCCCCCCCTCTCCCTTCTCCCCCCTCTCCCTTCTCCACCCCTCTCCCTTCACCCCCCCTCTCCCTTCTCCACCCCCTCACCCTCTCCCCCCCCTCCCTTCTCCCCCCCCCCTCCCTTCTCCCCCCCCCCCTCCTTCACCCCCCCCCCCTCCCTTCTCCCCCCCCCCAACCCTTCTCCCCCCCTCTCCCTTCTCCCCCCCCCCTCTCCCTTCTCCCCCCCCTCTCCCTTCTCCCCCCCCTCTCCCTTCTCCCCCCCCCTCGACCCTTCTCCCCCCCCTCTCCCTTCTCCCCCCCCTCTCCCTTCTCCCCCCCCTCTCCCTTCTCCCCCCCCCTCTCCTTCTCCCCCCTCTCCCTTCCCCCCCCCTCTCCATTCTCACCCCCCCTCTCCCTTCTCACCCCCCCCTCTCCCTTCTCTCCCCCCCCCCCTCTCCCTTCTCCCCCCCCCCCCCTCTCCCTCTCTCCCCCCCCTCTCCCTTCTCTCCCCCCCTCACCCTTCACTCCCCCCCCTCACCCTTCTCTCCCCCCCCCCTCTCCCTTCTCTCCCCCCCGCCCCCCCTCTCCCCTCGCTCCCCCACCCCCCCCCCCCCCCTCGCCCTCTCTCCCCCCCTCTCCCTTCTCTCCCCCCCTCTCCCTTCTCTCCCCCCCCTCTCCCTTCTCTCCCCCCCCCCTCCCTTCTCTCCCCCCCCCCTCTCCCTTCTCTCCCCCCCCCCTCCCTTCTCCCCCCCCCTCCCTTCTCTCCCCCCCCCCCCCCCCTCTCCCCTCCCTTCTCTCCCCCCCCCTCTCCCATCTCTCCCCCCCCCCTCTCCCTTCTCTCCCCCCCCCCTCTCCTTCTCTCCCCCCCCTCTCCCTTCTCCCCCCCCTCTCCCTTCTCTCCCCCCCCCCCTCTCCCTTCTCTCCCCCCCCTCTCCCTTCCTCTTCCTCTTCCTCCCTTCTCCCCCCCTCTCCCTTCCTCTTTTCTCTTTCCTCTCCCTCCTCCCCCCTCTCCCTTCCTCTTTCCTCTTTCCTCTCCCTCCTCCCCCCCTCTCCTTCCTCTTTCCTCTTTCCTCTCCCTCCTCCCCCCCTCTCCCTTCCTCTTTCCTCTTTCCTCTCCCTCCTCCCCCCCTCTCCCTTCCTCTTTCCTCTTTCCTCTCCCTCCTCCCCCCCTCTCCCTTCCTCTTTCCTCTTTCCTCTCCCTCCTCCCCCCTCTCCCTTCCTCTTTCCTCTTTCCTCTCCCTCCTCCCCCCCTCTCCCTTCCTCTTTCCTCTTACCTCTCCCTCCTCCCCCCCTCTCCCTTCCTCTTTCCTCTTTCCTCTCCCTCCACCCCCCTCTCCCTTCCTCTTTCCTCTCCCTCCTCCCCCTTTCCTCTCTCTTCCTCTCTTCTCTCTTCCTCTCTTCTCCTCTCCCCCTCTTCTCCTCTCCCCTCTTCTCCTCTCCCCCTCTTCTCCCCTCCTCTCCCCCTCTTCTCCCCTCCTCTCCCCCTCTTCTCCCTTCCTCTCGCCGTCTTCTCCCTTCCTCTCGCCCTCTTCTCCTTCCTCTCGCCCTCTTCTCCCTTCCTCTCGCCCTCTTCTCCCTTCCTCTCGCCCTCTTCTCCCTTCCTCTCGCCTCTCTCTCCTCTCCCCCTCTTCTCCTTCCTCTTTCCCTCTTCTCCCTTCCTCTTTCCTCTTTCCTCTCCCCCCTTCCTCTTTCCTCTTTCCTCTCCCCCCCTTCCTCTTTCTCTTTCCTCTCCCCCTCTCCCCCCCTTCCTCTTTCCTCTTTCCTCTCCCCCTCTCCCCCCCTTCCTCTTTCCTCTCCCCCTCTCCCCCTCTCCCCCCCTTCCTCTTTCCTCTCCCCCTCTCCCCCCCCCTCTCCCTTCCTCTTTCCTCTCCCTCTCTCCCCCCCTTCCTCTTTCCTCTTTCCTCTCCCCCTCTCCCCCCTTCCTCTTTCCTCTCCCCCTCTCCCCCCCTTCCTCTTTCCTCTCCCCCTCTCCCCCCCCTTCCTCTTTCCTCTCCCCCTCTCCCCCTCTCCCCCCCTTCCTCTTTCCTCTCCCCCTCTCCCCCTCTCCCCCCCTTCCTCTTTCCTCTCCCCCTCTCCCCCCCTCTCCCTTCCTCTTTCCTCTCCCCCTCTCCCCCCCTCTCCCCCCCTCTCCCTTCCTCTTTCCTCTCCCCCTCTCCCCCCCTCTCCCTTCCTCTTTCCTCTCCCCCTCTCCCCCCCTCTCCCTTCCTCTTTCCTCTCCCCCTCTCCCCCCCCCTCTCCCTTCCTTTTTCCTCTCCCCCTCTCCCCCCCCCCCTCTCCCTTCCTCTTTCCTCTCCCCCTCTCCCCCCCCTCTCCCTTCCTCTTTTCTCTCCCCCTCTCCCCCCCCCCTCTCCCTTCCTCTTTCCTCTCCCCCTCTCCCCCCCTCTCCCTTCCTCTTTCCTCTCCCCCTCTCCCCCCCCTCTCCCTTCCTTTTTCCTCTCCCCCTCTCCCCCCCTCTCCCTTCCTTTTTCCTCTCCCCCTCTCCCCCCCCTCTCCCTTCCTTTTTCCTCTCCCCCTCTCCCCCCCCCCTCTCCCTTCCTCTTTCCTCTCCCCCTCTCCCCCCCCCTCTCCCTTCCTCTTTCTCTCCCCCTCTCCCCCCCTCTCCCTTCCTCTTTCCTCTCCCCCTCTCCCCCCCTCCCTTCCTCTTTCCTCTCCCCCTCTCCCCCCCCCCCTCTCCCTTCCTCTTTCCTCTCCCCCTCTCCCCCCCCCCTCTCCTTCCTCTTTCCTCTCCCCCTCTCCCCCCCCTCTCCCTTCCTCTTTCCTCTCCCCCTCTCCCCCCCCCCTCTCCCTTCCTCTTTCCTCTCCCCCTCTCCTCCCCCCCCTCTCCCTTCCTCTCCCCCTCTCCCCCTCTCCCCCCCCTCTCCCTTCCTCTTTCCTCTCCCTCTCTCCCTCTCTTCTCCCTCCTCGAGACGTGGTCGTGCAGGGCTGGGCCGGTAGAGCGGGGCTGCCGCCGCCATCATACTTTTGAAGGACTCCGTTTCCACAACCCTATACAGCAGCATCTCCAGGCTGATAAATGTTGCTATGTGCACGTTTAACGCTTGAGTGTGCGGATGCATGGCGGCGTACTTGCGCTTGCGCTCAAACACTTGCGCTAGCGACGGCTGGACGGTGCGCTGAGAGACATTGGTGGATGGGGCCGAGGACAGCGGAGGTGAGGGAACTTTGCAATGGTTGGGCATCAGTCACGATAAACTCCTTTGGTGGGAGAGGAACCACTGCTGCCCAATCTGAGCAGGGGCCCGAGAACAGTACCTGGGAGTCTGCCCGCTCCTCAGAATGTCTCATTTTCATGGAGTGAGGAGGCTTGGAGGAAGGAGGAGCAGCAGCCAGAGGATTCTGAGTTGCAGCAGTGGACGGCGCAGAACTCTGGCTGGATGATAGGTTGCTGGAAGCACTTTCTGCCATCCACGACAGGACCTGCTCACACTGCTCATTTTCTAATAAGGGTCTACCGCGTGGACCCATTAAATGTGCTATGAATGTGGGGACGCCAGAAACGTGCCTCTCTCCTAATCCCGCAGCAGTCGGCTGCGATACACCAGGATCAGGAGCTCGGCCTGTGCCCACACCCGGACTAGGGCCTCCGCGTCCTCGGCCGTGCCCACGTCCTCTAGGCCTACCCCTACCCCTCAGCATGCTGTATTACCAGGAATGCAGAAACACAACACTGTAATTAAATGTGCTACTTATTGGCCTGTGGTTTGAGGCTGAGTTCGCTTACGGAACGCCGGGAAATAATTTGGCGCAAGCCTGCTGTAACACTTAGCTGGCTGCGTATTTATTTGGAGAAATTTTACCCCCAGCAGACACGGACCCACAACACTGAGCACAGTGACAGGCAGGCCAAATAGATTTTTTTCAAATCTTTTTTTGCAAAAGGACCACTGCGTGTATTCAATCTATATATGTCTTCTGGCCCTGCCTATGCAATTCTGTCCCTGATGTGTGTGTCACGGAACTGCAGTGTTGCACTGTCTGTTATTAAGTGCAACAGAGCGGTGATTTCAGAGGTAGGAAATAATTTTGCGCAAGCCTGCTGTTACACTTAGCTGGCTGCGTATTTTTTTGGAGAACTACAACCCACAGCAGACACAGACCCAGAACACTGAGCAGAGTGACAGGCAGGCCAAAAATTTGTTTTTCAAAGATTTTTTTGCAAAAGGACCACTGCATATATTCAATCTATAAGATGTCTTCTGGCCCTGCCTATGCAATTCTGTCCCTGTAGTATTACTGCAGGGCGCAATGCTCTGCACGGCCGATATAGCAAAAAAAGAAATTGTGCAACATTGCTAGAAGCAGCCTCCACAGTACTGCACACTGTTAGATGTGGCCCTAAGAAGGACCGTTGGGGTTCTTGAAGCCTACACTAACTCCTAACGCTCTCCCTACAGCAGCTCCAACACTATACCACTGTCCCTCAGCTATCTCACAACGCATCTGAGGCGAGCCGTGGGAGGGGCCGATTTTTATACTCGGGTGACACCTGATCTCGCCAGCCACTCGCAGCAGGGGGGTGGTATAGGGCTTGAACGTCGCAGGGGGAAGTTGTAATGCCTTCCCTGTCTTTCAATTGGCCAGAAAAGCGCGCTAACGTCTCAGAGAGGAAACTGAAAGTAACCAGAACACCGCGTGGTACTCGTTACGAGTAACGAGCATCTCGAACACGCTAATACTCGAACGAGTATCAAGCTCGGACGAGTACGTTCGCTCATCTCTAGCTATAAACTCTAATGTTGCCCTTTAATTTTCCACTCTGTTATCTGACAGCTCCTAGTATAGTCCTACAATATTATCCCCTATAGAGGACCATGAAGCATCTTTGCCATTGCAAGCTGTCAAGAGGTTCTCGCATGGTCCTGCCTATGTCCCCCTCCCCATTGTGTACTTCGGTGACGTGCGGCGGTCGCCAGCACGTTCCACAGCTTTGTGTTGTCACTGGTGTGTCTATGTAAAGCGGGCTGTGCATGATGTAATATTAAAAGGGGTTGCGGTGTGACCTGCTTAGTCACTGGATATCAGCACTATCGACTAGCAGTATGTATGGTGGAAGGGGATTCCCACCTACATCTATCTCCTGATAGCCCAGAAGGTAACATTAGAGAGGACCGACCTACAGATGTAACGTGAATAAACTCCCCTCGTATCCAGAAAACGCAGACTTTACACGGAACGATTCATTCAGAAAGTGGAAACTGAACGGTAATCGTTCAATTTAAACACCAGCTAACGACTGAGTGAGAACCGTGCGCTTCTTGTTTGTCGTGGAGTTTATCGCTGATTATTCGCTGTTTCGCATAGGAATGACCAAGAACTGCACAACTCGCAATGGGAAAATGCTAATCGCTTGACTCTCGTTCACCCTAGAAGAGCAGTCCGACTCTCCTGGAGGCCAGAGATTGAAAAATCCCCATCTCCAGAAAGCGCTGCCTGTGATTGGTCACAGCGCTCAGCCAAATCAGAGGCAGCGCCCAGCTGTCATTGACTGAGCATCACAGGCAGTGCTTTCTGGAGGTGGGGATGAAGGAATTCCCTGCCATAGTTGTCACAGCTGTGGCAGAAGTCCAGGATGTACTCCCTTCGTCTTCAAAGGGGCTGCCGCTGGCCCCATCGATAACAATGAGCGATATCGCAGATTTTTCTTAGCGCTGAAAGCCTTGAGTGAAGACATGGCAAATGAGAATGAAACCACTGAAAATCATTGGTTTCATAATCATGCGTTTTCACTCACTCTCTCATCGCAGGAAAACCTATCGCTAGTGGGTAGGCGCCCTAAAGTTACGTTTGCACATGGTGGACATTGGGGAAAGTCTGCAGCAAATCCGCTATGTGTGAACATGTCCTTGAAGGGGTTGTAGCCTATTGGTGAAAGCCCTTCTGCGTGCAGTAACATAACATAATGGTGATATACTTGAGCACTGAGGTCCCGTTAACCAGAAGGGACTGCAGACTATAATGTCCTGCATGCAGGTTTTTTTTTTACCAATAAGCTACCACTCGGACAACCCATTTAAGGTACTCCGACTATTGTTCCTGTGATTTACACAAGAGCCATAACTGTTCTGTGACTGGGGGCCGGCGATGGCACCCATCCGCCTCCATTCACAGCAAACAGGCAGCTCCTAGTTGAACGACTGCCTGCTTACATGGGCCGATGGCTCTGACAAGTGGGAGATTACTTCTAAGTGCCCTGTCAGTGGCTGCGTGTATACGGGGTGACTAGCCCCTAAATTTGCTGTTTTCAGTGAGAATTTGGCGAATGTTACCCCAGACTTTACATGGCCTCACGATTGGGTATGAAAGATCACCTAATTATTATTTTTTTTCTAATATAGATACTAATTAACTGCTAAAAAGGCAAGCGCTTGTTCATCTTCTGATCGGCTCTTGTATACAAGCATTAAAATGCTCACCGGTCAGTTGCACGTCTCCCTGTATGACCAGCGATGGCTTTATGGGATGATCATATGTCTCCATACTACAGATATTCTGCTCATGTGAACCCCAAAAAGACTATCAGACATGTACATTGTTAGTCAGTGCTCATGGCCCTGATGATCGGCCCGTGTAGGCTACTTGTATACGGATGTTTTTTCCATCTGCTTTTTGAACAGAAAAGTCTGTCCAGAAGTGGGACCCATTCATATGAATGGCTGCATGTACACAATATCTTTATTTTTAAAATCGGAATGATGGTCCGTGTTACAAAAAAATTGCAGCATGTCCTTACCCTATCACGTCAACAGACCATGTGGCCCATAACCAATCACAGTGAAGCTTTAATTCTTTTCAGAGCAGGTATGGACTCGCATCTACCCTGTGACTGGTTACGGTGGGCAACAAGGTCACTTTTGATAAATGAGTTATGGATTCCTGGTGCTTGTGAAATACGCTGCTGTCATAAACGGCTGGCTACTTGGTTAATCTGAACTTGGAGATTTGTCCAAGGTCCTGACAAGTCAAAGTTTAACTTCTAGTGTGACACTGGTAACTGATTACATGAGCCTCATCCAGCAAGACAACTCAAGGTTATCTCAACATGATAGTTCCTTCAATGAAGAAAACCACCCTTGTGATCTGCTCTTCCCCGCAGGCCTGGATGTTGAGACTCTTGCAATCTGCTGATGCTGATGCTCAAAGTTTCACCCTGCAACATACATTTTGTCACATTGTCCCCATTCAGATGAATATTCAGGGTCGGGTCAGATCAGGAGCCTTTTTTTTTTTTCTCTTCATCAGCAGCTCTGGCTAGTACAAGGGTCAGTCTCCCCCCCCCCCCTTAAGAGATTCCCCACCCCATTTACGTGTCATAAGAAAAGTGTTGTGGTTTTTTTTTTTTTTCCATAAATCCTGCCTCCACAAAACAATGGCTGTGATTGGTTGTCGAGTGCTGATCAACCAAGCAATGAAGTGCTTGATGAAGCAATGCGATGACTGTGATTGGTGCATTGGGTGGCCGAGCAGCGGTCAAAGAATTAATCAGCCATCGCTTTGTGGAGGTGGGATTTATGAATTAGTCAATGCTGCAGCTCAGCAGCGCTCGAGAACCGATTGGAGCCATTGCTTCCTGGAGGTGGGACTTATGAATCGCATAACCAGGAAGTGATCTTTCACGGGTAGACGAGGACTGCAAGAAGCGCGTCGAAGCTCCGGAGAGCCTTGGAAGGGACCTGGACTGAGCCTACTAGGTAAGTATAAGACTACTTCACCTGAAAATAAGACCTAGCGCCTCTTTTGTGGCAAAAATTAATATACAACAGGATCTCATTGTCGGGGAAATATGGTAGCTGGTACCCTGTGCAAGCATATGGGTTGTACATGGATCATACTGGTAGAGGGATGTCCTCTGCATGGACGAGACCCCTCTAATAACGAGGGTATATGCACATGGGTGTGGTTGTATGACACCTGTCATTAAGTTTATACCGCTTGTTGAACAAACTCTCTGACTATAAAATGCTGATTGCTCACCACTCTAGGCTGAATTACCAAAGTGGAAATGATCATGACTGTCATAACTACACCCTGCAGTAAAGCCTAATATCACAACTTAGTTGGACAGTAACTTTATCACTGCACTTTTATTTGCAGCATCAAAGGGGTTTAACCAAAAAGAAGGCGTCACCCCCACTCATTCCTTGCAATGGAAGGTGACTGTACGGTCATCGCTCTGCGGACAGGTTGGGGTCTGGTCAATGGAACCCTAACAAATGTGGAAAACCTGTAGCCAGTGATAAAGAATTACAGATCATCGCTCTATCTAGAAGAGTTGTCTCATCAGGCAAGCCCTTGTAGAATGCAACTTTAGGGGAGATCACATGATTGGCAACCCCAATGAGCAGCTAAATTTTGGGAGCAGCACCTGCAGAGGAAAAACTGCATTACCTAACCATTCACATGAATGACTATTTGTAATGAGTGTCTTTAATCTGCCATTGTGGGAGCTGCACAAACAGGTCTCCATTTTTGGTTTATAGATATGGAGGGGGCTGAATAGAGTCTATGAACAAAGTCCGGCTCCATGAGGCTGCCCATTTAATGTCTCAGGCCTAGTAGCTGTCAGGTTCAGCAAATGTAGATCCACTGTGCCATACATTATTTATTAGTAAGGCCAAATCCTGAGTTGATACTTGAGGAAACCTAGTCTTCACCTCTTTAACCCCACTGGTTGGGATCTGGGTTTTGCTGTGGGGTCCTCAGGCCGTTCTTACTGGGACCACTTTCAGAATGTGGCAGCTGGTGCTGCTATAGATCAAGGTGCAGGACCTGAGGGTGTGAGCAGTACTGTAGTCAGACAGTCCAGGTTGAGGCAGGCAGCGTAACTTCAGAATCGGGAACAAGCCGGAGGTCAGGACACACAGAATGGGTTCCGCATGGTACAACTGGCCAAAAGTTGAGGCAGGCAGCACACAGGGGCCAATACAACAAGCCAAAAGATAAAAAAAGTCAGGGACCTCTCATAGAAGGATGTCTGTTATATCCAAGAGTACCATATGATTGGCAGGGGAAGAGTTTACAAGATGCTTGTGCATATTTGCACATGCCCTCCAGACCGCTGTTAAAGGCCAGCCAGATGCCAGTTGTCTGCTGAAGGAGAACATGCACCACGACCACAAAGAAAAGTAAGCTGGTGGCTGCGGCCGCAAACTGTGATGGTAGCCCGATCTGTAGTGGAAATGCCTAAAGTATAACAGTATGTGAATTTCATATAAAGCATACACCAATAGGAATACTTGTTTTCATGGACTTCATTTTTTTATTTCCTTTGTTTAGGGTTACGATTACAGCCGCAGTGGAAACCCAACGAGAAACTGTCTAGAGAAGGCCGTTGCCGTTCTTGATGGCGCCAAATACTGTAAGAGTCCAGATATTGATGGGCCAATACCTTTTTGTAGCTCACATAACTTGTCTGTCACAGATGATAGTTGTAGAAGTCTAAGTCTCAATATCATGAGATAATACATAAAATATTGGCAGCAACCCAATGACTGAAGTGAGGCGTTAGCATTTTAAGGGTTTATGGTCTATCATGTGGCGATGTCAGACTTGACCCACCATTGTAACCTGCCACAAAGCATTAGTAGCCCCTCTTGGTCTGTTTCTCTGCACCTGGATGAGCAACAAAAAGGAAGCAGAGGTGGATGTTTAAATCAGAAGACGTGGTGGCGGCCTGATGACATGGGTGCTGGCGTCACCTCTGCACTAGGTAGCCATGCTGCCTGAAGTTGCTCCCTGGACCTTCGGGCCACCTCGGCCATCAGGAGAGCAGGGTCTGCAGCAAGTGCTGCCTCTTGCATTAACCTTAATTCAGCTGCAGTGGGTCTGGGCATCTGCCCAGGTGCTGACGCCAGCTCTGCCTGACCACCGGGGCCCATCTGGGATTTCTCCCTGTAGAACCTATGGCCAATTCTTCTTGGCAGCCGTTAGCATTTCTGCCTTTGCTGTTATTCTAGACCTGTCCTTGTATGAATACTACCTCTTGTAAGGCAATGATTGCAGCTTCCACTGGTTATTTTAGTTTGTCTTCAGTGTAGTTTAGCTTAAAAGGACAAACTACTGCAAGGCTTCTCCCCTTTTATGCATAGGACAATAAGCAGTCCTCTTATCACAGAAGGTTCCTAAATGTCCACATGAAGTGAGATGGGCTCCATAAATGCACCAAACAGACTGCAACCCCAATAAAGTCAATGTCACCCCAGAAAGGAAACCTGTATAATAAACCGCACCTCTAAGACGGTTTTCACACGGCCGAGAAAACCCCACGAGATTTGTGCACCGCGAGACGCACGAATATGAACTCCATTCTTTTGAATGCACTGAAGTAAATGCAGCTCTGCCGGAGACAGAATATCAAGGCCGCTTTCAAATGGGCAAAAAAGTCGTGCAATTTATTTTTTTTTCCTCACGATGCGACGGCTCTTCAAATTGCATGTATGTGAAGCCCCTGCCTTCCAATGGGTTCCTTCACATTAGCGATATTTTGTAGCCTGCTACATTGTGAGGAAAAAAAATTATGGCACGCTGAATATTGCTGCAATTTGCGCTGTTTTGTAGCTCATGTTTCCCTATGCAGCCTTCCTTTGCGTTGCATCACATGAAAACGCGGTTTTCGTGTGAATCCAGCCTTAGGGTGCCCTTCCACTTGCGCTTTAACAATGTAATATTGCTGCGTTTTTTTTTTAACGCAAATGTCAATGGGATTTTCTAATGTTAAAAACGCATCGCAGAAACTTGCAATTTTAGTGTGATGTGATTTTTTTATTTTTTTTATTAAACATTAGAAAGTCCCATTAGCAATCGTGTTAAAAGAAACGCAGCAATATTGCAGCGTTTAAAAAACAAAAACAAAAAAAAAAAGCAAGTGGAAAGGCACCCTAAGGGTTATTTCTCTTAAAGTGGCTAACATGTGCTGTCTGCTTTGCTGCACTTCTTTTCTGGTACATTTTTCTGTAGTCTTCACCAGTGCCTCTTGGTCAGGGATTCAAAAACTCCACCTCCAGGAAGCACTGGCTCTGATTGGTTCATCAAGTGCTGCAGTGACTGGCTGAGCTGTGGTGCTTGAGAACCAATCTGACAGCCCTTCCTGGAGGCGGGGTTTTTGAACCCCCTTGACCAGGAAGCGCTGGAGAAAAACTACAAGCAAGTGCCGGGGACCTGGGAGAAGTGCTGCGGAGGTGTGTGTGTGTGTGTTCTACAAGAAAACGCTTTGCTATCACACAGATACAATGTTGCCCGTGTAAGAGCCCGAAAGCAGCTGAGCTATAGGGAGCCACACAACTATTCGGTCAATCATGGCCCACCTGCCGTTTGCCCTACCTACAGATATTGTACCTTTCTACAAGGCGAGACATGCGTTGCCATTTGTCCACCAGACTCGCACGTCCTGCCCTGTATGGTGACTGGTTGAAATGCACCCCTCCCTCCACAAGAGCAGACCTGCATTAACGAGGTCCCGACACACAATACTGGGTATAGCATGTACAGCCGGCCTGAACACATATGAGAAGGACCTGTATACAGAGATTAATATGCTGCAGACAAGTATCAAAGCGGGTGCAGAGGAGCTCCAAGCAATGTCAGATACAGACCATATACGGGGTCTATATTCTCACATAAATCATATTACATGTGGCATATAATATATCTCTGGTTTCCAAACGAAAAGGCCACGAGGGGACAACCGGTGCAGCATAAAAAAAAGGAAGTTATGTTTGTGATTTTCTATTATATATTTAACTTCTCTATTTGTAGCCTAATCCTACCCCCGCCATTATCAGTGTTATTTTTAGTGTGTTTTTCCTGCATTGTTACATTGTTGCTGCTGACTTAATAACTCTTCTCTCTGTCCAGGTTTGGCCTATGCGTCCGGTCTGGCTGCGACTCTTAATGTCGCCCACCTCCTGAAGGCCGGAGACCAGATCATCTGCACTAGTGATGTGTATGCAGGTAAAGGCTCAACCGTTATCAGCAGGCATGTTCTTGAGTCAGGCTGGACTCGCACGGGCGTATCCGAGCATGACACTATTCCCACAATATGCAGAAAATAGAATCCATTGGTTTCAATGAGTTTATTCGCAAGCTTGTATCTTGTGTGAACAGCTGCGTCGCGCAAAAGAGAGAATGCAGCACAAAATGTGTGCAAATACACTTGTGCTCATGTGAATCTAAGACACAAAGCATAGATGCTAAAAAAGCACAAATATGACAAACCGTGCCCAAAAGGGATCAATGCAGAAGTAGACTTCTGCTTACTTGTCAGTTGCTTTTTTTTTTTTAAACTGACGAAAATTCTAGAAGGGGTTAATAAAGGCTCTGGAGCCGGCACAGATCTGCAGCGCCTCCATTTAGGTTCACTTGGAAAACTTGATGGGAGACAACAAGGAGAAAGATGAAGGATCGAGGACTACTATAAAGCGAGGACTATTCTGTGACAATGATCCTTTCATAGCTGCTAGAAACGGGAGAACAAGACCTTTCATACGGGAAGGAACATTCCGCTACAGTGTTGCACAGCACGCCCTCCTCCAATATTCAGCACCACAATCTGCACTGATGACATCTGGGTTTTGGTGCAGAATTGACTATCGGAACCCTGCCAACAATTCAGCATCAAAAATCAACATATTTTGGTCCGGAATTCAGGATGGCGGATTCTGCAACATTATTACGGAACATTCCGTCCTGTGTCCAAGGTCCCTAAAGGCGGCGTCACGCAGAGCGTATTTGCTGCGGGCGTTCTGCAGCGGAAATCCAACAGCAAATACTCAAATCCGCAGTTGCTAAATGGTGCTTTATTTATTTTTGTGGATTTTAACCCTTGTATTTCTGAGGTTAAAATCCGCAGCTTAAAGCGCCCCACGGGTGTAGAATCTGCCGTCTGTCTAAACTGCTGTGGATTCATTGGAGGAAATTTCTGCTCCTTATACAAGATTGTAAAAAGTTCCTCCAAGGCTTGTGCTGCAGAATGTCCTGCATATGTGAAGCCGCCCGACGGGCTCCTTCACACTGGCAGCAAAATCGTGCCAGATTGGTGTGTTGCCAGATGCAGATATGAACCCCATTCTTTTGAATGGGTTCATTTCACACTAGCGATGTTTCTCTGCATGGCACCACATTGCAATGCTATGTGGGAAAAGAAATCGCAGCATGTTCTATCTTTTTGCGATTTCTGGTGTCTGGCAGCAGCTTATGCCCTTCTCTACATGAAGAACAAGCCCAGTCAAGCATGCCCGTATGGGCGAATCTGCAAGAATGGCTTTGGGCTGAATGCTCTCTAAATGGCGCTCTGCTAAGCTTTCATTGACTTCTATTCCTCCCAACTCTGCCTAAATAAACATTCTGAACATTGATGGGTTCTCACTATGGGGAGATAGGTAAGCTGCTGCCAGACTCTTGATAGCAGGTTATCACAAAGGATCAGTCATGTTGAAATCCAGCATGCACGACCCTCCGTTCTACCAACATGTAGAGTTGGGACGCCACCCTATGCTCAGCCGGCCATGTTGCAATCAACAGGTTTGGATGTCGTTCCTCTAATGTGCCTTAACTATAAGCATAGAAGTGACTACCGTGCTGCAGCGTCTAACGGCGTCCATCAGTCCTACAGCGGGATTACATCTGATCAGTCGCCATGTACTTATTTCCCTGCAGGTACAAACACATATTTTAGGAGAATTGCAGCAGAAATGGGCCTGAAGGTGACTTTTGTGGACTGCTCCGATCTGAAGTGTTTGGAGGCTGCAATCACATCAGAAACCAAGGTACGTCGGCTGTATATAGTGCGTCCGGGGTGCCGTGTGCAAGGACCTTTCACATGAGGCAGAATTATTCCGCAGGGCGCAGCCAAATCCACAGCTGCAGAATTCCACACCACAATCCATAGGTCTAACTGCCGATTTTGATGCAAAAATGCAGACTGCTTTTTAAGCGGTTTTCAACTCCGCCTCCAAATCTGCAGGAAGAATTTGCCACGGTGTAATTCGACCTATCGCATCCCATGTGACAGGTTCCTATCCCTCCTAACATGCCTGGCCTGCGTCTATAGTCGGATCCTGTGATAATGTCCCAGTGGAGGGGTAGTGATGCAGAATCCAAGGTACGATGCAGCAGATGGAGTAACCAAAATATACAGCATTTATTTAGAAACACAAATTAAAGGGGTTGTCCCGCGGCAGCAAGTGGGTCTATACACTTCTGTATGGCCATATTAATGCACTTTGTAATGTACATTGTGCATTAATTATGAGCCATACAGAAGTTATAAAAAGTTTTATACTTACCTGCTCCGTTGCTGGCGTCCTCGTTCCCATGGAGCCGACTAATTTTCGGCCTCCGATGGCCAAATTAGCCGCGCTTGCGCAGTCCGGGTCTTCTGCAGTCTTCTATGGGGCCGCTCGTGCAGAATGCCGGCTCCGTGTAGCTCCGCCCCGTCACGTGCCGATTCCAGCCAATCAGGAGGCTGGAATCGGCAATGGACCGCACAGAAGCCCTGCGGTCCACGGAGACAGAGGATCCCGGCGGCCATCTTCAGCAGGTGAGTATGAAGACGCCGGACCGCCGGGATTCAGGTAAGCGCTGTGCGGGTTGTTTTTTTAACCCCTGCATCGGGGTTGTCTCGCGCCGAACGGGGGGGGGGTTAAAAAAAAAAAAAAAAAAAACGTTTCGGCGCGGGACAACCCCTTTAAGTTAATATAACAATGATTTAGCAATCTGACTTTTACCTCTTGCTTATCTAGGCCCAACTGCTGCTAGCTAAAGCGTAGCAATAATACCTTATGTACAATTTGTCATAACTTGTTAAGGGGGGGCTTCACACCTGCATCGGAGGTTCTGCTTTTCTGCTCCGTTCAGGGAGCAGAAAAGTAGAATCCCTGTAGCTGAACGACTCCACCTTAGAACAGCGCTGAACGGACCCCGTTGACTATAATGCGATCTGTTTGCTTTCTGCTCAGCCGCCCAGCTTTTAGCCGTAAACAAAGGCGCCGCGCGCAGCACTTTTTCTTCCACTGTTTGGTGCCGGATCTGCGACAGAAACTCCAAATGGAGGATCCAGCACAGATGTGAAACCACCTTAACAATATCAATAAAACTCAACTAATATCTATACTGTCCCATAACAGACTTCAGAATATATGGTACAACTTCCTCCTAAAGGACTGACTGTAAAAGATGCAGCATGAGCTAATCAAATAATAATAATAATAATTTTTTTTTGCACCCCCTACAATAAACTGCTACCGTGTTTCCCTGAAAATAAGACCGTGTCTTATATTAATTTTTTGTTCAAAAAGGTTTAACTTTTTTACATGTATAGCTGCCTGGACACTATTTAAATTGACTTTTTTAATTCACTGTTAGCAGGGCTTAATTTTGGAGTAGGGCTTATATTTCAAGCATCCTCAAAAAGCCTGAAAAATCATTTTTGCATCCTCAAAAATTCTGGAAAATCATGCTATGTCTTATTTTCAGGGAAACAGGGTAGTAGCAGAGCTTTCATTGGGCTGGGTTTTTACGTGGCGCCTGTATTGTGGTTTTACAGTGTCTTTACCTGCAGGCTAATGTCTCATCAGAAGCTGCTGCCTGCAGGTTAGTGTGAAATGCTGCAGTTTTCAGCTCGGCAGGATTTGCAGGTGAAGCACATTGGACATGATCGGCTGAAAAACGCATCACGAAATAACTTAACTCTAAGGTGGGCTTTACACGAACGTATTTGCACGTGCCATACGCTGACAATAGAACCCATTGATTTCAATAGGTTTGTACACACTGTATTTGCGCACCAAGGGTCCCATAAAAATCTATGGGGGGTGCACAAATGTGCATGCAATTTGCAAGGAGATGTGTGAAACCCTGTGCAATGCTGCTGGAAATGGGGAAGATGGAAGAATACCTCTGCAGCGCCACCTATTGGATGGCAGTGTAGTGGCCCAAATGGGTCCTACAAAAGCGCCTTGCCTTTAAATGGCAGCGCTCAGTTCATGTATAACCAGCGAAGGTTAACTGCTACTTAATTTTCCCTACGACAGAGCAATTAATAATCTATCAGGTGGACAGTTAATTTTGATTGGTTGCAAGCCAGTGGAGTGACAGTTGGGAGGCAGTTGATCCTGCAGGTCTGTGGGGTGAAGAGAGGCAGGAGGGGAGTTGTGTCATAGTAATGGTAGGAAGATCGTCAGTCAGTGAGATTTCAGTTAGATCAGAACAGTAAAGTGCGCAGTTTGTCAGTAAGTCGGCTGTTAAACAAGTGACCATGTAGTTAGTGTGACCAGTTGTGTAGCTGAGAGGAGTTAGTCTGACAAGTGAGTTAGATAGTGAAAATCTTCAGGTGCCCATCAGAGAGGGAGACTGTGTATGTGTGTATAGAGGGGGAGTTGGGATTACTGGGAGAAGAAAGATCCCCATCAGCATTGCAGTTAGGGAGCTGCTGGAAGAGTTGTTGGATCCAGAGGCAAGTTACGGACGGTCACAGGGGAGTCCCTGCGAGGTGGCCGAGGCACAAGAATTAAGCCACAGAAGTATTTTACCATGCAGAGAGGGTGCCAAATACAGAGCAGAGTTATAACTACGGACACCAGAGCCACAGAATACCCTCATAACCTGGACCAAAATGGAGCTGTATACTGCTCACAGCTCACCCCATTGAAGAGCCATTATACCGGCCCAAGGAGAACTAACCGCACTGTCATATGTTACCCCGAGCATCGGCTCTGTCTGTAACCTGTAGAATCCCAGGTACATTATTCCTGTTAGTGATACTCCTAACATGGAAATAGAATGACCCCTTTTAATGAAGGGCTTGTATGTGTGCACTGATATATGATCGCTGCTGACAGCAACAAAGAAATGGGAAAAGAAAGTTATTACGTCTTAAGTAGGGATGAGCGAACCTACTCGTTTAGGGCGTTTTTGCACTCGAGCACCGCTTTTTCCGAGTAACTGACTACTCGGACGAAAAGATTCGGGGGGTGGGGGGGGCGGCGTGGTGGAGCGGGGGGGGTGGGGGGGTAGCAGTGGGGAACAGGGGGAGCTCTCTCTTTCTCCCCCCCCCCTTCCCCCCAAATCTTTTCGTCCGAGTAGTCAGTTACTCGGGAAAAAGCGGTGCTCGAGTGCAAAAACGCTGTAAACGAGTAGGTTCGCTCATCTCTAGTCTTAAACTTTGGTTCTTGTAATTTCTTAATTGCATCACATTTAATAGTCTTGTGCTAATGTAGCGATGGCACTACGATTTACTAAAAAAATCGCAATAATGCCACCAAGAGGCCATTGTGGCTGTCGCAGACGACGGGGAGTCACTTCAGAGCACCTAAGCAGCTGCCTCTTACAGCAGCATTCCTTCAAATCAATGCTTGACTCTTTATACGGCTCTGCAGAGCAAGGGTTGGGAATTGTTACAGACCTGTAGAAAGGATCAGCATTTGCAGAAATGCTGCCATCCAATAGGTGGCGCTGCAGTGCTATTGTTCCATCTTCCTTATTTGCATATTTCCCAGAGGAACATGGATAGCCTTATAAGTCTCCCCACCCACCTTCTTGGTGCTCTCCTTAAGGAGAGCTGATACCCCTCCTGATTCTGCTGGAAAAAACCTCTGATACTCCTTATACAACTTGGCCATTTCAATACTTTTTGTGTCCCGCGCACAAATGAACGCATCCTGCAGACAGAAAGTACAGTAAAATACGCCGCTGCGCATGCAAAAAACTCAGTGTCCAAAATCATTGCGCTGGTGTGCAGGGGCCTAAGATGCCAGCAGTCCTCCAACAATGCTTTGATGGGGAATTAAGACCTTATTCACAAGGGCCACAAAAATTGCGCGATTTTTGTAGCGCTGCAACAGCACATGTATGTGAAGCTCATGGATTCCAATGGGGTCTTCCAGGCTACAAAATCTCTCATGTGAAAGAACCCATTGGAAACAACGAGCTTCTCATACATGCATTGTTGTAGTGCTACAAAATCATGCAAT
Organism: Eleutherodactylus coqui; assembly: GCF_035609145.1. Classification (NCBI taxonomy): domain Eukaryota; kingdom Metazoa; phylum Chordata; class Amphibia; order Anura; family Eleutherodactylidae; genus Eleutherodactylus; species Eleutherodactylus coqui. Next base: position 298,503,543 of record NC_089839.1, read on the forward strand.
TTTTGTGGCCCTTGTGAATAAGGTCTAACATGCAGGTCAAAAACTCCTATGAAATGTGCTAAAACTACAATACAAGCATTGCGTGGAAACCCGGCCCTAGTGTTGTATTCTTGGGCTACTACACTAACCCCTGAGGCTCGCAGTGGATTTCCCCGGTCAGCAGTTACTTTAATAGCTTTTCCTCCCCAGCTTGTGTGGATTGAAACCCCAACAAATCCAACGCTAACGGTTATTGATATACAAGGCTGTGCCGCTATCGTCCACAAGCATCAGAACATCATCCTGGCCATCGATAACACCTTCATGTCGGCTTATTTCCAGGTAAGTGATGATTCACATCCGGGACGGTTACAGTTTTTAAAAGATCCAAGAATCTTGCAGTTCTCACATTGACCACTAAGACTAATAACAGCCTGACCCAGAGGCGTAACTTGAAGCTCTTGGGCCCCAATGCAAAATCCGTAACAGGGCCCCCAACTATAATGCTTTATTCATAGTACTAGGCTTCCTATATGGAGAAGAGAGGCCTTATGGGTCCCCCTAAGGCTCCTGGGCCCGGGTGCAACTGCATCCCCTGCATCCTCTATAGTTATGCCAGTGGCCTGACCCTTCCTGTTCTGTAGACAACTTCTCAGTCGTCATCATCACAGGCAGGATTACACCGAGAGGTGACAGCAATATATAGATGACACAGAATCCACCATTCACAATTGATGGTTGTCACAGCTCACCTCCTTCCCTCCCTGCACACAGAACAGGAAGTCTCAGACTATTATGTTTAGTGGTCAGTCAGCCTTCACCCCAATTACCATCAGGCAGGACTACACTGAGGCGACACCAATATATATATATATATATAGATGACACAGATTTCACCATTCACAATAGATGTTGTCACAGCTCACCTCCTCTCCCTCCCTGCACAGGTCACAGAACATGCCCACAACACTCCCCCCATAGAAGTTAATTGGTCCCTTCCTTTCTATGGGGTATTAAGCTGCTGTAAATCATCTCTAAATGCTGTTAAGTGCAGCTCGGGCAAGGTGGCCCCTGAGGACAGGTCATCAATGTTCAAGTCCTGGAAGAGCCTGCTAAGGACTCCAGTCATAATAGATGATGATTCACAAAGATCCCTGTTTAATATAATTTTTTTCTTATCTTTTGGTATGTTTTGTACAAAAAATATTTTGCACCAGGTTCAGACTAGCCAGCAGGGGAACAGGTGACCCCTCCCGTGGGCCCTCAGCCACCCACCCCTCACACAGGCTGTACCATAACACCTTTCTATAGAAGTATAAAGAACGGGGCTCAAGTAATATTTGCATGTAGCTGTAAAGGGAGCCCCAGAATGAACTTTTCTGGTGGGCTCTGGACATCGCAGCCCAACTTTGTATTGTGTATATATTTGGAAATACACTTTTTTTTTTTTTTCTCTTATGGCAGCGGCCGTTGGCTCTGGGAGCGGATATCTGCATGTATTCAGCAACCAAATATATGAATGGTAAGTAACTACACTGCAGTATGAAAATGATGGCAGTAATGTCTGTCGCCACCAGGGGGCAGTCTGTGTCTGATCCATCCACTTGTTTAATTAGAGCTCAATAGGAAGTTGTTTACCGAAACGATACAGTAAATATTCCCCAGAAACCAGCTGCGAGGACTTGTATAGAAATATTGTATTAGAATTAAGAAGAACATTTAACTCCTTGTGTTTCAGGCCACAGTGACGTCGTCATGGGACTGGTTTCTGTAAACTGCGACAAACTGTATGAAAAGTTAAAGTTCCTTCAGAATGGTGAGTGACGACGTAATGAAGAGGCTTAGATACCCTGACTAGGGAATTATTTTTTATTTTTTTTTTATTTATTTTTTTCTTGCGACTAAAATTGCAGGAAAACCCCAAGTCAATGGGTTATATTCTCTGCATATTGAATGAAAATTTTGAATCCAGAAATACGCCTGTATGATGCTGGCCTTAACCCCTTAGTGACCAAGCCCGTTCCAAATTCTGGAAATATGACTTGTGTCACTTTAACATAGAATAACTCTGTAAAGGTTTTGCATATCCAAGTGATCCTGACTTTATTTATTCATTCTTTTTTAACCATTTAGGAGACGTACAAATTTAACATTAACACTTTGTTTTCCTGCACCAAGCCAAGATTGCAAAGGCTCATAGGTGTTAATGATACCCCAACAAATGACCCCATTTTAAAAAACACACCCCTTAGTATATTCACTGAGGAAGGAGAGGAGAAAAAATAAAATTTCATATTTTTGCAAATGTCATTTAAAAGACAGAATTTTTGTTTCTATAGTGCACATAAAAATGAGGATTTGCACCCAAAATAGATCCCCCTGTTTGTCCTGTGTTCAGAGACATACTCATTGCGGCCCTAATCTTATATCCGTATGCACAACAGGACTTAAAGCGAAAGGAGCATTAAACTTCAACTGTGTTCTAGCTTTTACGTAATCGCCATTGGACAACAGCGATCAGGTGACTGGGGACCGCTCACTGGGGCCCTCAATCACTGCTCCAGACTCTCAGCTACCTGTAGTACCCAGGAGCAGGGAGATATTAAATTACCCTGGCAATTCACAGCTTTTGCGCATGCATCTGCCGTTTGGTGCGCAGAAGTCAAGGTAAAGCTTTAGGGATGTATCTTCATCTCCCCTAATGGATATGATCCCTATGCGGAGATGAGACTGAAATGTTCATTTATTTTTACTTGACATGATTGCTGTTATGGATTGGATAGCAGCGATCATGTGACCGGGAACGCATACAGCGGCTCCCAGTGACATCTCTGCTCCCAACTACACATGCTACCCGTGAGCCAGAGCTTTTAAATTTCCCAGGCCATGCGCCCTTCTGTGCCCACACCTGCTCTGACATCTGGCATGCATGTGCACAAGGTGCCGTCTGGACCAGAACACCGCGGGACATTGCAGAGGACCGGGGTGAGTACTTTCAGCTGCCATGATGGATCTGATCCATCAGGGCAGCTGAATCTTTAACTTTTATTTACGTTTCGTTTCATATGATCGCCGGCATTCGGTAAATGCCAGCGATCATGTGGGGTGGGGTCACACAGCTCGGGATGACAGCTCCAAGTTGTTGGCTACCACCGGTAGCATGGAGCTGTCACATCAACGGCTTTTCAGGGTTTTAGTCCCCTGCAGGGAGCATGTTTTTACGTCTCTGGGGATTAAGGCCCAGAAAGCCAGGATGTAAAAACACTATGGGGGGGTGGGGGTGGGGGGGTCACTAAGGGGTTAATCCATGTAAATTATGGCATTTTATAGAAATGTTGTCCCCTAGAAGCAAGACGTGTATGAATGCCACCTTTTAAAGAGGGCCTGTCATGTACTCATGTCTGCGGGGCCTCCTGCATAGCTCTGTAGCTGCGGGCCCACCAAATCTGACAATGCCTCCTCCCTATTTCCCCATACTGACTCTTCTTTGACAGTGCTAGAAGCCGAAATTGTGTCAAGTGGGTGGTTTGCAGTGTTAATGGAGTCTGACATCACCCACAGACAGTTAGCTATAGAAACTGGGGAACACTGTATGAACAAAAGACTTCACTCTTCACTGGCTTTAGCAGGGCTGCAAAGTTATGCGGAATGAGGGGGGGGGGGGCAGAGACATGGGCACACGGCAGGTCCTCTAAAGGGTGTTTCCTACTTAATGCCATAGTAGAGGGAATGAATGTCTCATCACAGGGGTTCTGACTGGGACTATTCTAAACAGTACACCTCGAATACCCCAATGTGAATGGGGGAGCTGCTGTATTTGCTTCAATGGGATCGAGAGGGATTGCTAAGTGCCTTGATCTCTGCATGTCCCATAGAAGTGAATACAAGGGTGATTGATGCGCTCAGTTAACTCTGTTCTGTAGAAGTCAATGCAGGGACCACCACTCCATTCACCTGGGGCGTTGGGAGTTCACCATTCCAAGAATCACTTAGGATCCCAGCGATCACTGAACCCCCGTGAATTGGGGTTAAAGGTCACTAGATGGTGCCATAAGGAGCAGATAGACCGCCTATAATACTACAGTGCTGTAAGGACTCTGTGCCGTTGTACAGGCTCCATGCATTCATTAGGCCTTACAGTTGGAAACGGTGAGCATGCTGCCTCTGATGTATAGCATCATATCTAGTTCAGGGCCCTATAATCATCTGCAACACATTTCGGTACATTGTAACAAATGGGCTTTTGCAAACACAAGTCACATGGAGTGAAGGACCTGAGGCATGTTGAGCACCCTTCAGTCCACGGCACGGCTTCCATGTTGTGGTTCTCTAATGTATTTTTATGTGAATTTCTGGAGAAACTTTTTTTTTTTTTTTTTTTTGTTCTCCTTTGTTAAAATTCTCGTCTTACCTTTCCACCACCTCACTGTTTGTTCAACCTCAGCGCTTCGGTTCCTTAGAGTCAGTCCCATTGGTGTCTAATGCATTTCAGAGCTAGAGGATCCTGTTAGATGTAATATTTGCCTTTCATCTCTCCCTGCTGCTCCAGACTCTGTAGAAAAACTCCAATATTTGCGTTACATACTGAATCTGACTATTCTTGTGTTGCAGCTCTTGGCGCCATTCCATCACCGTTTGATTGCTACCTCTGCAACCGCGGCCTGAAAACATTACCCCTCCGAATGAAGCAGCACTTCCATAATGCCCTGGCGGCGGCCATGTTTCTGGAGAGAGATCCTCGTGTTGACAAAGTTCTGTTTCCAGGTATCATTTGGACATATTCCTACCTTTAACCCTTAGCGCCCCAGGACATATGTACATCCTGGGTGAATAGGGTTTGTATCCATCGGGAGTTGAGCACGTTGCATACACGGGTGGTGTCGGCTGTCAGCCGCGGTCAGTGTTATTAACCCTTTAAACAAAACTGTTAATTCTGTCACATAATATGGCACATTAAATGGTATAACTTCTCCAAAAAACAAGCCCTCATGGCTACGTTGACTGAATTTTTTTTTTTTTGGGTGGGGGTTGTTTATGGGAGGTAAAACCCACCAACTCTGCCTTGTATGAACATGGGCCTAGGATCCATCTACCCAGATAAGCAAAGACCCTGAATGGCAACACACAGGGTCCTTATATGTCTGTTAGACTAGTGGGCACACCAGGTACTGCCATGTGGTATCACCGTATGCATTCGTCTACTAACCAGATTCCACTCATAGGCTTTTTAAAAAATTTTTTATTGGTTTTCAGGGCTCCCATCACACCCACAGTATGAGATCACCAAGCGGCAGTGCACAGGAGTGCCAGGAATGATCACATTCTACATTAAAGGCAATGTGGAACATGCAAAGATCTTCCTCAAGAGCTTAAAAGTAAATATGACTATAGCTTTCCTATATATCGCAAGCAAGTGTTGTGTGTTTTTTGTTTTATATGGGATCTAGCCGCACTTCTGCCATGTCAGTCTTGGTAAACCTTATTCTGCATAATATGACAGTTCTAGACGTATCTTCTATCTGTTCTGTTCCTGTTATTCTTCCTGGAAATTTATGAATACATTTTCCAACTGCGTGTCTTATCCCTACACACTGACACTATCCAATCAGTGCTAAGCGTCACACTATGTAGGGGCATGCCCTTTTTACAAGCAGAATGATAATGCCCAGTTCTCTTTCCAGGAGGAGTAATAGCTGAATGGCACAGAGTTCTTTAAAAACCTAATCCAGAATTGTTACTTCATGGGGATTGCAGGTACTTGCTACCATGTCAAGTTTAAAGGAGTTGTAATTGAAGAAACCTTCCCCCCCCCCCCCCCCCTTCAAATACAGTGCCACTCTTGTCTATGGGTCATGTCTGGTATTGCAGTGCTTCAGGCAGTGTGGCTGAGCTGCAATGCCAGACATGAATGTGAACAAGACTGATGTTGGTTCTCTTGTTGAAAAGTATATACTTTTTGCATAACTCTGGACAGTCCCTGCATAGCTTTGCATCGTCAAAACTGCTGACAGACCTTCAGACCAATGATTGACCTCTGAGTACAATATTGCCGGACGCTTCTTGGCACAGACTGGAAGCATTTCCTGAACAATGGCTGGCACCGGGTGGAATATTTACCTAATTAATGAACTGAAACAATGAGCTCCTAATATATCACAGATCTCGGAATATAACCTGGAAATCCTTGGCATCACCTGTTATGGTTTCCAGCCAAAGCCTGAAATTTTTTTATTTTTTATTTTCCCCCCACAGGTGTTTGCACTTGCCGAAAGTCTTGGTGGATATGAAAGTCTGGCTGAGCACCCGTAAGTGTGACAATGACACAGTAAGGCTATGATCTCTAACCTGGGGCTGTGAGGGCTGGCTGGAAACTATAGTTTTGCATTAGCTGGCAAACCACAGATGGAAGCCTGTAGCAAAAAAAAACTGTGTAATGTGGCCTTCCACTTTATAATGCTTGGGGCCAGAGGGGTCTTTGCTTCTCTGGGTCCAGGTGTGACCGTTGCCTATTTCTCCATGCACTATGTAAACAAGTGCCAGGACCAAGTTCACTTAGAAGTCTTCACCAGTTTTAACTAGCTTCTCCCCTTCCTTGTTCAGTTTTGCTCCAGACCTTTTGCAGCCAAGTTATTTCTTAAACCCAACTAGTTATGGAGCCATCTTCTAGGCAGTAACCCAGGCTTCAGAAAAGAATCATAGCCCTTGCTCTGTCCTCTTCAAATTACGTTAAAGGGTGTTTTCTGGGATCTTTCCTTTAAGATAGATCAATATCTGCAAGATGGGGACTGACTGTTCAGGACCCTAGCCCATCAACTGTTTTAAGAGACTCTCGCTGTGGCCTCCTCTCAGTCCACTGACCTCCAATTCAAGTGACTGAGCTGCTATACCACCTACAGCAGCTCTACAATGTGTGCTGCTGTAGCTGGTAGGCAATGAAGAGGCTTGAGTGCTGCAGGCTTTTGAAACAGCTGATTGTGGGGGTTCCAAGTGCTGGACCCCCATAATCAAATACTGATTACCTATTCAAAGGACTTTCAGTGGGCGGTTCCATACAAGGATTTAGCACTCTTCAATGGGATTTTGGCTTTTGTGTGGAATTTGCATCAACAGTGGCATTTAACTGTTCTTTTCTGTAACGCGACTTTGAATTCCATCCATGGGCTTACAAGTTGATGCATCATTAGGAGGTGTCTTCTATGAGTGAACTAGTGTGAATAATTCATTATAATCCTGCCTGTGATAATGAGACTACTACTGAGAAGGGAGCTCTACAGAACAGCAAGTGTCAGCCTATTAGGCTTCACCGGTGTGAAAACTGGGAGATATTGGAATTTTTTATATACGTGTTGACATGGAAAAATAAAAATGCTCAACTTGATTTGTAGAATAGAGCATTTTCTGATGACCCCTTCCCTTTAAGCTGACTCGTTAGCCCTTCGTTTAATTACTCCTGAGATACCAAGAGAACTTAAGTACACAGCGGTTAAATTCTCACTTCTATCCAGATTTGCAGTCCCATATCTCATTGCCAGCGCTCCATGATTCTGGCTCTAACGGCAGAGGCGCCGGTAAAATATGCAGAGCAGCTGACAGATGGGCTTGCAACCGGCTCATCTCCTTCCAGCACTTTTATGGCCCGTATAATACTGTCTGCTTCCTCTTGTGTAGAGCCATTATGACTCACGCCTCAGTGCCAGTGGAGGACCGAGCCCTGCTGAACATCAGCGACACCCTTATCCGTTTGTCCATTGGGTTAGAGGACACAGAAGACATTATAGAGGACCTAAACCAAGCTTTGCAGGTTGCGGTAAGTACTGATGGGTCTGATGAGCATGGCAAAGATGCGTCGAACAACCCCCACCTCACCTTCCCGATCCAAAGAGTTAAACTGCAAGAAAAATAATTTTTGATCACTGTAGACCTTTGCAAACAATCGCGTCATTCATTGCAAATAATTGTGTATTGCTGTTTTAGACTTCCGGGCTACTTTTGACTAGTTGTATTAAAGGGATTTTAGAACTAATGAAACCTGGGACCCCCAAGCAGTCTTGACATCTGTGCATCCTGAGTTCCTGATGTGACTGTAGCAGGGATGCGTGACCATCAATGCACTTGGCAATCTTCCTCTGACCCATAGAAGTGACTAGAGTGGTTTGCGCACTGCTACTCGATTTACATTAATGTCAGAATTGCAGGGAGTCCCAGAAAGCTTGTGGATAGTGGATAAATGTCATTAGTGGGAAAAGCCCTCTTTAAAGGAATTGTGTGACGATAGAAAGTTACTCCCTTTCTGCAGGAATGGGGGTAACTTTCTGTATCCATGGAGGTCCAACAGCTGGGACCTCCAATAATCCTGTAAACGGGTGTCCTGAAAGACCCCACATCAATGGAGTGGTGGTCACGCATGTTCACTGCTGCTCCATCCATGTCATTGGAATATTGGAGGCGGGTGAAAGCTTGAACTCTGCTATCCTTGTACCTTCCATTCTATTGAATAGAGCTGCAGTGCACATGTATGACCACCGCTCCATTTATGGGGGAACCCTAGGGACCCTCGTTAACAAAATCACCTAGGGCTCCCAGTGGTCAGATCCTAACAATCAGAAAGTTATCCCTGTGAATAGGGGCTAACTTTCTATCCTGGCACAACCCCTTTAAGTAACTGAAAGCAAGGGCCCCTGGATGGTGTCGGGGTCTTCTAGTAGGATAGGGGCTTGCTGACATGGTCTCCAGGTTGATGGCGGCTGCTTCCAGTGGTAGGGGGGGACTTCTCTCTTCCCAGTGTGACTCTGGAATCCTCCCATGGGTTGCCGCCCTAGGGCCATGCCTGCCAAAGTGGGTTTGCTCACAAGCCTGAAGCAGAAGTGAGAAGGGTTTTGGTGGGATAATAAACAGCGGACCTACCGTGATGCTGCAACAGTTTATTATAACAGTCTAATGAATATAATAAAAAATCTGAGACTGCACATGGGACTCTGCAAGATCTCCTATACAAGTCTTTGGGAGCCTCATGGCTACTTAGGTGTGTTTGACAGTGATGGATCACAGGAGCGGGTGAGCATAAATACATCTCCCGGCTCCCTATCGCATCCCATAACTGCACCATAACTTGGCTTACAGTGCTGTAGGGACGGCTCAGGTTCCCTTTAACCCTTGTTATCGAGGACCGTCTTGCTAAGATTGCAATAATCGTTTGAGAAATTGGAGGCACTTGAGCATAACCAGTCCCACAAACAAATGGGGCAGAGTTTGTGTGCTATCCACTTCAGGGGGTAGTCTGAAATCATCCAGCAGCTCCTTTTATTGCACTTGGCCAATGTGAGCAGAGTCTGCAGATTCCCACTCACATGGGCAACTGAACGGGACTTGGACCACCACTGATCAAAACTTTGGACATGTCCCTGTGATGTCGGAAGTTTTAGAAAAGTTTAGTTGCCCTTTAATACTCTTTTCTAGTACTAATGAGGGTTATGTGTGGTATTGCAGCTCCGATCCACTGAAGTGGATTGAGCTGAGCTGTAATACCAGACCCGACCTGAGAGAAGTGGGGCTGTTCCTGGAATAAAATGGCCACGTCTTTCTAATGTAAGGGCTCATGCACAGGTCTGTTATGGATCCATGTATGGCAGGAATACAGTTCCTAGACTAGGATAGCAGCAGTGAACCAGTTTGTGTACAGCGCCATATCGAGTTCAGTTACCGCTTGCGTAAGTAATCTTTTTTTCTTCTTCTTCTCTCGCAGCACCCGGGTCTAACAAATCCAACCAAAGTGAAGGATTTGTTGCAGCATCTGAAGTGCAATTGTTGAATCCTGAATTATCTACATTCCCAACAAATTCTTCAATGTTCAGACACTACAATCAACAAATCTGATCTCTCGGAGCGGCCAACTGGCACCTTGCCATTCTTCTCCAATTACTCATGATGACGTGTCGGACAGTTGTTTATGCTCACTAATTATGATCCTTAATAACTATATTGATTTTTATACAAATCTAATCACTAAACACAGAAGTTACAGCTTTTTATGCAGATTACATTTTGAATGACGCCTACAATAGGAAAATCCCACCTTTTTGTTTGGTTTCAGGGATTTGGCCATGGTGCTGTTTCATTGCATCTGATGGCAAACTACACTTGTTGTCAACCAATCCCTCCCCTAGAAGTTGTCAGATGGAATAAAACTTTCTATTGAAGGGAGGCTCTAGTACCCTGTTGTATCCAAGCTAGAGGCGGTACAAGATGTGATAGAGGTGGGCATTGAGGCTCTAGCACCTTGCTGTATTACGTCTGGCTTGGGTACAAGATGTGATGCAGGGGGGCATGGAGGCTCTAGTACCCTGTTGTACCGCCTCTAGCTTGGATACAAGATGTGATACGGGAGGGCATGAAGGTATACAGGTTCCGTATGGTATCCTATGTCATATCGCTCCACATTTGCTGTAACAGGCTCTAGATTGGGAAAATTCGTAGGCTATGGGTGTTGGTGTCCTAGATGGTCCCATACATGTTCTATTGGTGATAAATCTGGTGACCGGTCAGCCACGGAAGTGTGACACTGTTGTGGAGACATTCCTGTGACCCCCCCCCCCCTCCTGTCTGTGCGGCCGTGCGTTATCATGCCGCTTCTTGGAAGCCGCCATGAGAGGAACACATGTGGCTGCAGGATGTCCTGAACATATCGCTGGGCTGTCATTGTCCCTCGTACCACTACTAGGGGTGACCGATTGGCACATATGATGATGGCCCTCCCATGCCATCACACCAGCAGAGGGCAGTGTGCCGCTCCACAGCAAAGACAGGATTGAGGTGCTCACCCCAAGGTCTCCAGACACTAGCACGGCTGTTGTCAATGCCCAAACTAAACCTGGATTTGCCGCTGAAGACAACCGTCCAGTTTTATCTTCATGAGCCCAATCCAAACATGGGCGACAGTAGGTGGGTGGATGTCAGAGGCTGTACATGTAATGGGCACAGTGACACAAAATTTCCTTCAGCCAAGTCCCTAGAAACACTATTCTTGCACCCCCTGTGTCTGAACCATCACCTGTCTCTGGATAGCCGACAACAAACAGTTGGAGCTCCTGCTTCTTGGATGATCCTCTCTACTAATGGTCTGTTGAGCATTCTGAGCCTGGTTGCCTTAGATGTGTTGGGACCAGTAGATGCATGACAGCATATACACAAAACTCAGAACGCCCCGGTGGGGGGCAATTTATAGATACAACCATCCAGCTTCTCACATCCCAATAATGCGCCCCTCTCAGACTCTGGTAACGGGGTGAAATCTCTCCTCTGCGACGTAGAGTCGTCTAGTGGTCAACCAGCTCTACACAAGCGGAAGAAGAGGTCACCACACAAGGAGCCTCCAAGAGACTTTTGTAGGCCAAGGGGGAACCATTTTTAGGGCATCGGGTAGCAAGACCTTTAACTTATTACACAACTCTAATAATTTACATAACTGACTGAAATGGAACTGCAGGACGAGTTTTGCAGCAAAAAGACAACTATTTCTAGGGGCCGGAGTGTTTTTGACAAAGTGTATATAGTGCTGCTCCCGATGTACCGGAGAAGGTGCTGTAATAGATAGAAAACGATTGTTACATGATTGAATCCAATGGTTAAGATTGTCCATGCCTGAACTTCAATAAATCTCGTAGTATTTTTACAGAGACTGCTTGTTCTTATAATTAATAAGAGTGCAAACATTTTAACGCAGGATCAAGTTTTCTCTTTATTCTACACCCAAAATTCCATAGATGGTGGGGTTTTTTTTGTTTGCCTCCTCCATAGTAATGTACAAGCAGAAAAAAAAACATCTTGTCTAAGTTGCATTTAAGGCTGTGCTTTTACTGCAGCCTCTTGGGCATAACACACATTGGCTAGGAGGGCGTGCAATGACTTCTATGTGTTTTTTGTTTTTTTTCCTGGCCATGCTCTGACCTGTGCAGGGAAGAGGGAGGAGGTGAGCTGTGACATCACCCATTGTAAATGGTGGGTCTAGTGTTCTCTATGTAGTAATGTCACTTCTCATTGTAATTTTGCTGATTTTGATATGGCTACTGAGAAGATTCTCTACAGAACAGGAAGTGCCAGACTCGGACTTAGCGGTCACTGTGCAAAAAAAAAAAAAAATAGGATTTTTTAAATCTAGAGTTTTACACGAATTTAAGGAAAAAAAATCACAAGCTTTTAAAAGTCCCTTTTTAGATGACACACTGTCTATTTCACAGCTATCAGACTACATTCAAGGCATTCATTTAAATTTCCCCATAAATGCCCAGTGCGTGAATTTTATTTTTTTTTCCTCTTACTAAATTGCAACCTCATCCTGCCAGTGCTGCCATAAACGGCCACTCGCTCTGCCTTCCCCGCGTGACGCCAATGGCTGCAACAGACAGACATTTATTGCAATGTATTCTTGCTTTAAGGGTTTGCAAGGAAAACTGTGTTAAAAACCCGTCCCAGCTGGCTCATCCGGTCTCACATTCGTACCAGCAGCCTTTCCTGCACGCTTCAATTGCTCTTTTCACATCTCATTCTCATTATGTTTCTACTATGTAGATTTGATGCGTCTTTTGGGAATACCGCATCAAATTTGCCTTGTATGAATTTGTGCTGGTTAATGCAGAATGGATGTAGCTATAAACTTGTATGACCACGTCCTTAATCTATCCCTCCTTCCCAACTGATATTACACGATGGTAGAAACTCCAGGCGTGGACCATAGTGCCCCTCTGTATGCCCGCTATTTCATGCATCTGACACTGCATTATGGAGTTACTCTCCCTCTGCAGCTTTCTTGCGTAGTACCCCAGAGTCAGGGTCCCACAGCACTACTGCTACCACCTTCTGTAATGTGGACATGGTTATTTAAGTGTCAACTTATTTATTGGTTGATTATTATTAACCCATTATAATGGGTCAGGCTGCCTGGCCATGGGCGATTGTTCATTGCGTTACCTGCGGCCGTAATACGGCCAGGGGTAACACAGTGAGCGCTTTCCATAGCGTTGCTATGGAAAGCACAACCCCCTGTCCATGAGCGGAGAATCATAGCGATTCTTTGCCCGCGGGATTCAAATACCAGCATGCCGCGATTCTCCGTGGTGAGCCTGACAGGTCTCCCCCCTCGGCGATATTCCGCAATGGCCGTAGACCGGGGGCCTTAATGTTTGGTGTTGCTACTATCTAACACTGCATGATTTTGCAGAATACACCCTAGCCTGCTCCGGGACACATGTTAGTTACCCCTAGTTAGGTCAGGGATTGGTTAGTGGGAAGAGTATAAAAGATAGGGCATGGGTGGGGTTAGCCAGTCTAGTCCTGGAGCTAATAGAGAGAAGACAGCCAGAGATAGAGACTGAAGCGACCTAAGAAAAACATCTACCCTAACTGCTGTGGTGGGAAGTAACATCCAAGTTTATGCCGGAGAGAGAGGGGGTATTGTATCTTGTCTTGACCACAAGAATGGGTGGAGACAAACCATATGCCCACAAACAATGCCCCCAACTTAAGTGGCTGGGCAGGAGAATGGGTGGAGGCAGAGTGCATGTCCTTAACTGTTTATTGGCTGTCCCGTATCCCCCTTGCACTGCACTGTGCTGACTGACATGTTGGCTCCCTGCTAGTATCGGCGGCGGCCGACCCTTCGCTCTCCGGCTATGTAAGCCGTCATCAGTGACTGGATGGCCAGCTGTGGTGAACTGTGTGCAGATGCGCCACTGTGCTGCCCTGCTGACTCAAGCTGGTGCCTGGCTTCATGCCTCTTTCTGCTCCGCTGTCTGAACTTGCTCCCAGCGCTGGTGCCTTGTAGGAAGGCGCTTGACTGTCGCCATGGAGGAAGACCCGGGTAGACCACTCACAACCTGTTAAAACGCTGCAGATTGGGCAGACTAAGAATGCTGCGGTCAATCGCTGAGGTGAGGTCGCCAGGGGTGACTGAGGGGGACGGAGAGCACCGATGGCGGAAGTTCAGAAGCCAGAACATTAGCAACACTCCCCAAGCAAGGGGACATCATCTTACCTACACCGATAGAGATGGAATGCCGGGGTGTCGAAAGGCCACGCGGTAGAGATGCTGACATCAGCCGGCAGTCGAGATTAGGTCAGACATGCGCAGATGGGAGGGCGAGGTCCAGAATGACAGCGGTAGAGCAGGACTAACCCTTGTCTCTACTCCTAAGTTCTGGTAGAGACACGATACAACAATACCGAGAGAGAGTTGATAGGAAAGAGAGAGTTAACTGTGGAAGGAGAGAAGGAACAGAGACAAGAGCAAGTCACCAGTTAGCATTAGTGTCTGGGAATGTGAAGGGCTATCTATTGTGAATGATGTACATGGAGTCTGTGATCTAAAATATATCACCATGAGGAGAAGGTTGTAATTATGTACTTGGGACGAAGATTCACCTCAAAGTGTTAACTTGCTTTCATCATCTAAAGTCTGCTTCCTGAAGTACTTCCCATCATCTGCAACAACTGCACTGAGGTACCACACAACTCTACAGGAGGGCAAGGACTATTTCTCCCATTTTTTGTTTAGTACTCCAAACAGCCGTATACAGGCTGGCGTCCTGACAAATCACCATCTTACCCTGCTTGACTCCGCGGGTAGTGGGCTTCAACATCTGCCCATATTATCTAGTTGCATAAATCATAGAAATCAAACAATCTGGTTTTCATTAAAAACTTCTATTTCAAAAAGTCTTAAAGGGGTTTTCCAGGGAAATACTATTGATGACCTATCATCCGGATAGGCCATCAATAGTTGATTGGCTGAGGTCATTCACTCGGGACCCCGACCGATCAGCTGAGGGTGCGCATGCTGTCAGCGCTGCAAAAACATAGAGGTCGGAGCGCTGGTGCTTGTAACTGCAGTATATCTGTGTAGTGGCCGGTGCTAGTAACTGCAGGCACAGCTCCCACTGATTTCAATGAGACGTGGCTGCAGTTACAAGCGCCGACCACTTCATGGGGGGTTGGCGCAGAAACTTCTGCTCCGACCTCTGTCTATTTGGAGTTTCTGTCACAGCCAATCACAGGCATTTGCTTAAGAACATGAAGATCTGTAATTGGCTGCAGCAGTCTGCAATGTTCTATACACAAATTGACTGTAGCCTGTAAACACAGTGTTACAGGCAAAAATGGAGCTGCGGGGACCCAGGAGGGGTGAGTATAAGATATTTTATTATTTTCAGGTACGCAGAATGGGAATTAAAAAAAAAAAAAAGATTACTTGGACATCCCCTTTAATACTATACTCTAATTCCCTCACAGTATGGTAGCATTATTTCTCAGCTATATGGTGGTATTATTTCATCATGGTATTGTAGTGTTATCTGGTCATGTGTGCTGGTATTGTGTCATAGTATGGTGGTGATATCTGTTCTGAGTACGGTGGTATTATTTAGTCATGATATGGCGGTGTTATCCAGTTATGGTGGTAATATGAAGTGACTGCAGGGAAAAGGGGCCCAAGCTGAGTTTTTGCACCCTGGCCCATAATCTTGTAGCTACACCCCTGGTAAAAAGCAGCCATTGGCAGATCATGAGCGCCGGGAAAGGTTAGTATAGCTTCTGTTATATTAGTACAGTATGGTGGGCTGATTTGTGAAAACGTCCTCAGATAAATCTTTAGATGTAGGTTGTTGACTGATTCTTCCACTATATATTTCATCTTGATCTGAAGACAGATAAATTGTGTGCAGCATTACGGAACCGCTGGCTCTGGGGAACTACAACTAAGTTGCATTATTCCATCTCCCTTTATTTGCAATTCTGACAGCGGCATTTAAATCCTCCGAATGCTGTTTGGGGGTCCCGCACGCCCCCCCCGCGGTGAGATCGGGGAAGCCATGCAGGTGTCATGGCAGCCGGGGGCCTAATGAATGGCCCCAGGGCTGCCTTAGCAGACTGCCTATCAAGCCATCCACACAGGGTGGCTTGATAGCCTGCCTGTCAAAAAGCAGTATGACGTAATGCTACAGCATTACGTCATACTGCAGGAGCGATCAAAGCATCGCATGTTAAAGTCCCCCAGGGGGACTTCAAAGTAAAGTAAGAAAAAAATCAATAAAGTTTTTTTAAATTGTAAAAAAAAAAAAAAAGTTATAAAAGTTTAAATCACCCCCCTTTTGCCATATCAATTATTAAAAAATCTAAATCATAAAATAAAAATATCTATTTAGTATCGCCGCGTCCGTAAAAGTCCGATCTATCAAAGTAGTGCATTATTTTTCCTGCACGGTGAACGTCGTCCGAAAAAAAAAAAATAAAGAATGCCAGAAATACACTTTTTTAGTTACCCTGTCTTCCAGAAAAAATGCAATAAAAAGCGATCAAAAAGTTGTATGTATTCCAAAATGATACTATTGGAAACTACAGGACATCCCGCAAAAATTGAGCCCTTGCACAACTACATCGACAGAAAAATAAAAAGTTATTGTGCGCACAAAATGACCGCAGAAAATAATTGAAAAAAATTAAATATCTTAAAAAAAAAATACAAGTACTACAGCAAAAAAAAAAAAACTATATAAGTTTGGTATCGTAGTAATCATACTGACCCATAGAATAAAAATATCAGGTCGTTTTTGTTGTAGTTTGTGCACCATAGAAACAGGACGCACCGAAAGATGGTGGAATGTCGTTTTTTTTTCCATTTCTCTCCGCTAAGAATTTTTAAAAAGTTTTTCAGTAAATTATATGGTACAATAAATAGTGCCATTGAAAAATACAACTCGTCCCGCAAAAAACAAGCCCACATACAGCGACGTCGATGGATAAATAAAGGAGCTACGATTTTTTAACAGGGAGTAGGAAAAAACAAAAATGGAAAAAAGCAAAAAAGCTCCGTCACTAAGGGGTTAAACTCCTGTATGGATTTTGCCATCACCACATCCTCAGGCAGAGAGTTCCACAGTCTCACTGCTCTTACAGTAAAGATGAAACCTGCTTTCTTCTAGATGTGGCGGATGCCCTCTTGTTACCATCGCAGTCCTGGGTATAAACAGATCATGGGAGAGATCCTTGTATTGTCCCCTCATGTATTTATACATAGTTATTTGATCGTCCTTTAACCAGGGTAAATAATCCCAAATTTGTTAGCCTCTCTGGGTATTCTAGTTCTCTCTCTCCGTTTATTAGTCGCCCTTCTTTGAACCTCCTCAAGCACTGCCACATCTTTCCTGAGCACCGGTGACCAGACCTGTACATAGTATACCATGTGAGGCCTGACAAGTGCCTTGTATAGTGGAAGAAGAATGTTCTCCTCCCTTGTCTCTATGCCTCTTTTAATGCACCCCAAGACTTTGTTTGCCTTTGCAGCAGCTGACTGGCATTGGTTACTCCAGTTAAGTCTACAGCCCACTAGTACCCCCAGGTCTTTTTCCATATCACTATTCCCTAGCAGTATCCCATTAGTGTATATTGGTAACATCCATTTCTCCTGCCCATGTGCATAACCTTACATTTATCCACATTGAACCTCATTTACCATTTTTCTGTCCAAGCCCCCAGCTTATCTCGGTCCGTTTGTAGCCGTACCTTGTCCTCCGTTGCATTAATTATATTGTATAATTTTGTATCATCTGCAAATATTGATATTTTACTGTGCAGCCCCTCTATCAGGTCGTTGATAAATATATTGAACAGAATGGGGCCTAGTACTGAACCCTGTGGCCCCCACTAGCGATGGTTGCCCAATCAGAGTATGAACCATTTATTACCACCCTCTGCTTTCTATCTCTGAGCCAGTTCTTTACCCAGATACACACGTTTTCGCCCAGTGTGAGCTGTCTCATTTGATATATCAACCTATTGATCTTGTATGTCCAGATATACGGGATCAATAGATTCTCCCCAGTCCAGCCTAGAACTTAATTCATCGTTGAAGCTGATCAGATTCGTCTAAGATGATTGACTCCTCGTTAACCCGTGCTGGTGAGTAGTTATTCCGTTGTTCTCTTGAGGTATTCTAGGATGGCATCTCTTATAAACCCCTCAAATATTTTTCCAATTATTGAAGTGAGACTTACCAGCCTGTAGTTACCAGGCTCTCTTTTGGACCCCTTTTTGCATATTAGAACCACATTGGCAATGCGCCTATAGTCTCTATAGTGTCCATAAATATAAGATTAGCACTTTCCGGTGTTAAAGGGTTAATGTCTGGGGTGGTCTGGAAAATGTATTGTTTTGTCTAGTTGTGGATTGGTTGATGTGCACGTGAGTCAGGTGTCAAGGTACAAGTTTGGAGTTGGAGTTTTGCAGTGGAGAGAGAAGTGTCGTGTGATGGAGATGGAGGAGAGATGGTTTGCTTCTCCTGCCGGAGCGCAGCAATCTCGGGATCTCTCCTTGGAGGAAGTTTGCCCTTTTGGGGTTATGGAAGCCAGGACATGCTGAGAGCACAAGAACCGCATGTTCCTATTCAGGAAAACTGCAAGTCATGTGACAGTGACGGGCTGATAACAACTGCAAGTGTGAAAGAGGTCTAGAGTCAGTCCGTTTGAGAGTTTCATCCAAGAGAGAAAGATCCAATAGATAACTGAGACTGTGGATGAATATATCTTGGGAAACCCGCGCTGCCCAGGTCAAAGGAAAACAGGTGAGGAATGTAAGCCTAATGTTACTAATAATCTAATACTGTACAAGTTGCTTTATACTCGTTGTTCTTCTGGTGTTTGTAAAAGACGTTGAAGCAAAAGAACAAGACTACATGTTCCCGGTTCTTGTAGAAAAAGTACTTTTTGTGTGTGGACTACTCTTTATTAAAGTTGGGTAATCCGCCATTGATTCAGGAACCTTGGCGTCACGGTGACAAAATGGAAACTTAAAGTAACCCAGATTACTAAACGTGATCTCTCTCGGTTAGTATTGAGGTCGGGTTCTTAGCCAGCTATTGGGAGGAGACAGTAGAGCCCCGTGACAGGTTGCTACTTCCACCTTGACACCTGACTCACGTGCACATCGACCAATCCACGACTAAACAAAACGATACATTTTCCAGACCTCCCCAGACATTAACCCTTTCACACCGTGAAGTGCTAATACACATTCCACTGACTACAATCATGAAAATGACACAAGACATACATAAAACATGCATTCTGAAGTGCTGGAGGGGACCCCAAACTGTGGGCCACTACAGTCTTCTGTCTACAAGCGCTCCTGTGTATATGTGGGTTTTTTTTATAATAGGAGGGCTATCACTGATGACATCCTGTAAACCTGCCAAGGCCTTCTACATAAGGCTGTCCTCACATGAGCTAGAATATCGCAACAAGATTTGCGCGTTGCGACTGCTGAAATGACGTTTTAGTGTTGCGGTAAGTATAGTTTTGGGCTCAAGGGGCATAAAGCTACATAAAATAAGTCGGAAAGCCCCTTTAAGGTGTTCACAGCACAGGGGATAACTATCTGATGATTGGGGTCTGACTGCTGTTTTCCCCTTTGAGTAGGAGAATGGGGGCTCTGAAGGTCCATGAATGAATGGAGCAGTGACTGACCATGTTCACTACTGCGCTATTTGAATGGAACGGCTGGAGATAGCTGAGTTTAGGCAGCAATATTGAGCACGCTAGCTTTATTTCGTGGAATAACTCCTTTAAGTTCTGAAACTTTCTAACTTAGGCTTCGTTCGCACGGGCGACAAAGTTGTGCGATTTTTCTCGCGTTTTGACAATGCTACAAATCACATGCATGTGAAGCCCATGCTTTCCTACGGGTTCCTTCACATTAGCGATGTTTTGTAGCATACGACATTGGTAGTCAAAAACCTTGCGGCTTTCGCGACATGCACACGACCTGTGAGGCTTTGTAGTCCATGTTTCCCTATGAGCCTTCCTCTCTGTTGCATCGCATCGCACGAAAATCGCATTTACATGCGGTGGGATACAACTTTGACAGTAGGAAATCCTACTTTCAAAGCCCTAAACTATCCCTAGCTGCAGGAAAAAAACAAAACAAAACATATACGTTACCTTTCCGGCGCTGTCGGGCTCTGCTGCATCTTCTCCCGGTCCCTGACACTGTTTTTCATCATCTCTTCTGGAAAATCCCCGCCTGCAGAAAGTGCTGGCTCTGATTGGCTGAGGGCCGCGGTGCAGCCATTTAAAGCCAGCGCTTCATGAATCAATCACAGCCAATGAATGTGATTGGTTCATCGAATGCTGGCACTGATTGGCTGAGCATCACAGAGCTCTTCCTCAAGGAGAAGGGAGAAGTGGGTTTTTTTAACCCCATCTGCCTTCTCCTTTCCCTAGTACACAGTGCACAATGACCACTATGTACTAAGAAGTGAAGGTGGAAGTATAATTTCCACTACGTGAGTCAGCGGTCACGTGACCGCCGGGATTCCCTGGCACAGCAGAGCGCAGGGAATTATTAGCTCTATTATGATGACAGGGGATGTTTTCCCTGTAACTGGGGCTCCTATGGATGCGGCTCCTATGGACGCCCCAGCTACAGTGGAAAAATGTGAAATTAAAAAAACATGTGAATGTCCCCTAGAAGTCTTATATGACATCATGGGGGACATAGATAGTAAAACAAATAATTACATAAATAAGTTAAACAAACGTACAGAATAAAATAAAAATATATACATAAAAAAGAAAATAACCCAAACCTGACGCCAAAAATACTGTCGCCGTGTGCGCCCTGTAATCCGAAACACACATACTATATATCAAAAATTGAAACAAAATGAGGAACCCATTCCCTACTTTATTTTAGCATAAATATAGTAATTTAAAAAAAACAAAACTATAACTGGTAAAAAAAACTTTTTTTTAGCTTTTTACCCCAATAAAACCTAAAAAACTAAAAAAAAAAGCCAGTCAAGAAGATATTTAAAAATAGCTCTATATGTCACAATAATTTTGGTGACTAAAGGAAAAAAAAAAATAGGGCAGTTAAACCGCCACATGGGTAATATCCCTAAAAAGTGTCTGGTCCTTAACCCCTTCCCGCTCCAGGGCGTAAGTTTACGTCCTGGCAGCGGGGTACTTCCAGCAACAGGGCGTAAACTTAAGTCCTGGGGATAGCGCGAGATCATATGTCAGTCACAGCCGGGGTCCCGCTGCAACAGCGGGGGGGCATCGGAGATGCGCCCCCCGATTTAAACCCCTTCCCTGCCGTGATCTAAGTAGATCGCGGCAGGGAAAGAGTTCACAGAGGGAGCATGCTCCCTCTGTGTCTTCAGCCGGCTCCCGCCTTTCGCCATGGCAACAGGACGCCAGACACTGGCGTCCTGTATTGCCAATGCCTATTATCGCTGTATAAGCGATAAGGCATGGCAGGGCAGTAGCCCTGTCATGCCTTATCACAGCGATGGGGAGTACTGTGGTCAAAGTCCCCCAGGGGGACACAAATTGTGTAAAAAAAATAAATAAATAAAAATCTATGGCAGAATTGATGCGTTTTCTCTCCCTGCTATCATAAAAAAAAAAAGTTTTACAATACAGTCAAATGTACCCAAAAGTGGCACCGATAAAGACTACAGCTCGCCAAGCAAAAAACAAGCCCTTTCACGGTCGCGTGGACAGAAAAATAAAAAAGTTATGACTTTTGATAAATTAAGAAGAAAATCCGCCAAAAATCACTGCGTCCTAAAGCCCAAAGTAGGCCATGTCATTAAGGGGTTAAAGTACAAAACAGCCTGGTCCTTAAGGGGTTAAAGGGACCTCCAGTACATTCCAACGACTCCCGCAGTTAGGAGCAGTACAGTTTTCAGAAGAAAGCAGCCGCGTTCTCATCCTTGAAACCTCTCTGCAAGACGTTATTAGTACAGGTAGGTAATGACAACCTGAGGCATGAGACTTACAGGCTTCAGCAGCGACCTACAAGACCTCCCCCAATGCCCAGGGTACAATCAAGGCCAGGTTCACAGCAGCATTATCTTTTGTGCTATTCTATTCCGTCCTAAGAGCAGAAAAACAGAAAAAAATGATTCAGTAAATCACCATTGATTTCAATAAGACTTGGGGCTTATTCATACGAGCAGATATACGCTACCATCTGATGCATTGGATTCCAATGCATCAGATCACACAGGCGTATTCCCGCGGCTGGCAAATATATATTGGCGTATTCTGTGTATTTCCGTGGCATAAAAGCTCCGCCCACCCCGCCCCACCCCCTATCACTGCTGGCTGCGAACAAGGTGCAGGAGGTAAGGCATTGTGGCCTTGGCGTATATGTGCCGGGCTCGGGCCATCTGAACGCACAAATGTTAGTGTTTTTACGGCGCTGGCGGGCGCACATAAAAACGCCTACAGCCATGTCAATCCAGCCTTAGGGCTTATTCAGATGACTGTATATCAGCCCAGTTTTCACACCTGGCTGATATACGGTGTCCCTCTCTGAAGGGGGAGGAAGCTGGAAGAGGCGGGAGCAGTGCTCTGAGCTCCCGCCTCCTCTCTGCCCCTTGCCACTATTTGCAATGGGAAGGGCCAGATGAGGGTTGAGCGAAGTCCCGAAACTTAGCCCTGCCCCGTCCTGCCCTTTCCATTGCAAATAGTGGCGAGAGGAGGAGAGAGGGCGGAGAGAGGGCGGAGAGAGGGCGGGAGCTCAGAGCACTGCTCCCGACTCTTCCAGCCTCCTCCCCCTACAGAGAGGGACGCCGTATATCGGCCAGCCGTGAAAACCCGGTATATACGATTGTCTGAAGCCTCCCTTATATTTTTTGCTTCTGTTCTTTCTGGTTTCCATTTTTTGATGCAGAGAAAAGACTGAAGTTCCAGATTTTTTTTCTCACTCCAAAACCCCCAGAAGCCGGACTGAATGGAGATTTCCAATTTTCCATTTTTTTCTTTACTTTGTACTCAATGGGGGACTGATACAAATAAAAACTATTCCATCTGTATCTGTTTCGGCTTCCGTATAACCCCTTAACGGGCCATGACTTACAGTTATGTCATGGAGGTTTAGGGTTGTAATGAGTGGCATACCTCTCCAAACAATGAGGATGACGGCTGTCTTGGGCAGCTGACACCCGTCCGCAACAGCCAGGATCAGCACTCGCTGTTTGTTACTGTTAACAGCATTTGAATCCCCCGATCGGAGTTCCGGGGGTCCCCAATGACATCACAGGGTGCCGTTCAGTTGGCTTGGCAGCCAGGGATGTTCTGAAGGCTCCCAGTGCTGCCAATGCAGATTGCCTGGTTGTCAGATCATGATATAATGTAATACTGTAGTATTACATTATACTGCAGGAGTGATCAAGCCATCACAAGCTCAAGTTCCTTGTGGGAACTAAAAAAATAAGAAAAAAAAAGTTTATAAATTATCAGAAAAGATAAAAGGTAAAAAATATTTCTTTAAAAACAAAACAAAAACCCTTTGCTCATATTTGTAATAAAATCAAAATAAAAAAGACAAAAACATATTTTGTATCGCTCTGTCTTTAAGGCTGGATTCAGACGAACGTATATCGGCTGGGTTTTCTCTCTCTGCAGGGGGGGGGGGGAGCCTGGAAGAGCCAGGAGCAGTGCTCTGAGCTCCCACCCCCTCTCTACCTCCTCTCCACCCCTCTGCACTATTTGCAATGGGGAGAGCTGGGACGGGGACGGGGCTAATTCTCAGAACTTAGCCCCGCCCCACCTCCTTTCCTTGCAAATAGTGCAGAGGGGCGGAGAGGGGGTGGAGAGGAGGCAGAGAGGGGCGGGAGCTTAGTTCCTGCTCCTGGCTCTTCCATCCTCCCCCCCCCCTGCAGATGAGGACACTGTATATCGGCTCGGCGTGAAAACCGTGCCGATATACGGTCATCTGAATCCGGCCTAAAAGTCGGCTCTATCAAAGTAACGCATTATTTATCCCATATGGTAAATGTCATCAGAAAGAAAAAATAATGTCAGAAATGCACTTTTTTGGTCACTGTATCTTTAAGAAAAAAATGTAATAAAAAGTGCTCAAAAAGTCATATGATCTCCAAAATAGTACCAATATAAACCACAGGACGTGCCAGAGAAGACGATCCCTTACACAGCTGCATCAATGGAAAAATTAAAAAAGCTATGGCTGTCAGTAGATAATGGCAGAAAATAGTTTTCCTTCCAAAGTTTTTTATTTTTTTAAAGCAGCACTACGAAAAAATAAACCAGATCAATTTTGTATCGTTGCGATCGTACAGACCCACAGAATAAAGACCTTCCCAAAGATGGTGGAATGTTTTTTTTCATCTCGCTCCACTTGAAATTTTTTTAAATATTTTTTTTCGTATTTTTTTTTTCAGTACAGTAAATAGCACCACCGAAAAATACAATTTGTCTTGCAAAAAACAAGCTCCGAAGACAAGTATGTTGGTGGACAAGTAGAAGAGCATTGATTCTATGAAGATGGAAAAACCGATATGGAGAAAAAAAAGGGTCATGTACTTAAAGGGGTTCTGTCAGGAGAAATCGAAAAAAACATACTCACCTGTGCCATCAGGGCCGGTCCCCGGGAGGCTGCTTCTCCTCCTCTGTATCTTTGGCAGCTATGCGATCGCAGGGTAGAAGCTGGCAAAGTGCCAGCTTCCACCCCTGCTCCAACCATGCCGGGCGGCTTGTACTGCCGCCCGGGTCAGTGGTCGGTGCGTCACAAGTGATGCATCACCCACTGATTGGCCTGGCCGCATCTAACTTCTGCCGTCCTCGTAGAGTCAACGGCGAGTGCGCATGCGTCCCCCTTCCCGACGCACATGCGCACTTGCCATCCACTTTCGTGGACCACAGAGGTGAGACGCGGCCAGGACGGCGAGAGCGCGCAGGAGTCGCTGGAGCTGACCCTGCACGCGGCAGGTAAATAGCGGAGAGGGAACAACAACAGGATTAGGAGAGATTTTTTTTTTCCAGTCTTTACTTTTTACAGGTTTAACTCTTAAGGGATAAAGGGTAGAATGTGGGTGGGTGGGCATTTTTTAAATTTTACTGACAGAACCCCTTTAAAGCCAGTTTCACACGGGCGAGAAAATCGCGCAATGCAAAAATAAGTGCAAACGCAGAATTATGAAACCAGTGATTTTTAATGGTTTCTTTTACATTTGCGATGTTTTCACTCATGCAATGTTGCAAGAAAGAAAAAAATCGCGGCATACTCTATCTTTTTGTGATATCGTCCATTGTTTTCAATGCGGCCGTCTGTGACATCTGCGGTGGTGAAAAACCTTCAGCCGTGGCTGGGGGAATCCGTTCATCCCCATGGGGATTCCCTGTAGTGATGCAGGGCTGTTTTCACATGAAAATCACAATATCTGTCCGTGAATCACTGCCCGATATCGCCCTCCCCTGTGTGCAACTAGCCTAAGGGTTAATGGATCTGGTAAATGACCCTCTACATGTGCAAATCTTAAACTAAAGCTGAAGAACAAACAAAAATCGAATCTGTTAGAAACTGATTGTAACACATAAGAAACTGATGCAAATGGAACCGAACGATCGTTTTTTTATGGGTCCATTAATATATGGTAACCGTTGGCTTCAGTTTGCATCAATCTGTTCGCTTCCAAAGGGAACCGAACAGAGCGTAACCGAGGCTCCTTAAATTCCACTGAAGTCAATAGGAAGTGAAATGGAACCGTTTCCCCCCCATTTTTCTGCTCTCCTGATTGAAAATCAGAACAGAAAACAAAATGCGAATGTGAACTTCACCTTACTGAAATTCCGGAGGGTGAAGTGGTGCTTCAATTCAGCACAGAATCTGGATTTTCAGCTTTTGCCTTAAAGGGGTTGTCCCGCGGCAGCAAGTGGGTCTATACACTTCTGTATGGCCATATTAATGCACTTTGTAATGTACATTGTGCATTAATTATGAGCCATACAGAAGTTATCAAAAGTTTTATACTTACCTGCTCCATTGCTGGCGTCCTCGTCTCCATGGTGCCGACTAATTTTCGGCCTCTAATGGCCAAATTAGCCGCGCTTGCGCAGTCCGGGTCTTCTGCTGTCTTCAATGGGGCGCTCGTGCAGAATGCCGACTCCGTGTAGCTCCGCCCCGTCACGTGCCGATTCCAGCCAAAAAAAAAAAAAAAAAAACCCGGCGGGACAACCCCTTTAAGTGCCTTTTTAATGCTTCCAGTTGTTCATAGTAAACTTTTGGGGCTGTAGGTTAATCTGTTCGCCACTAGGTGGCAGTTATAAGCTACAATCTTAATTATTGCAAAGTCAAGCTCCGCTGAAGTGGGAAGATCCTCCTCAAAAAGTGGAAATGGTTCATAAATAGAGATGAGCGAACGTACTCGGATAAGCACTACTCGTCCGAGTAATGTGCTTTATCCGAGTACCGCTGTACTCGTCTTGAAAGATTCGGGGCGCTCCGCTGCTGACAGGTGAGTCGCAGCGGGGAGTGGGGCAGAGCGGGCGGGAGAGAAGGAGAGAAAGATCTCCCCTCCGTTCCTCCCCGCTCTCCCCTGCAGCTCCCCGCTCCGCAGCGCGTCCCGAATCTTTCAGGACGAGCAGAGAGGTACTCGGATAAAGCACATTACTCAAACGAGTAGTGCTTATCCGAGTACGTTCGCTCATCTCTATTCATAAAGGATCCAAACTGATCCCAAAGTATAGACCTATTATTCACTGCACCAGTTACCATCTGCGCAGTCAGGGCCCATTTTTAAATGGCCCATTGATTCTTTTTTTATGGTCAGTAGGCAAGAGCATAGTTATAGTGGGTGCACCCAGGCCCTGGTGTCTCACAGGGTCCAAAAGTCCCTCTACTATATATGAAGACACCGGTATTATAAATGGGACAGAGTAGATGAGGGGTTGTTACAAAGTTTGCATTACGACCCAGGACGTTCAAGTTATCCAATCATCGGCCCATTAATAAAGGTGCAAATTTATGCACCATATAAGATCAGTTTTGCAATTAATTTTTTTTTCTGTTCCCAATTATTGATGATATTTCAGGCCGGGGGATTCATATTTTTCTTTTGTTTTTTAGATGCAAATGCATTTGTCTGTATTAGTTTCTCAAATAGCGTGGAAAAATTCGCAAAACTCTACCCTAAAAAAACTGTTTTGTGCCCCCTGAGTTATATACTGGAAATCAGTGATAAATCTGTCTACAGTCAGCTCCTGAGCTCCCTCTGGTGGTTATTCTGGGTAGCTAGAATTGTATCATTTAAAGGGAATGTATCACCTACCGAGTTTCCCAGAAAGTAGGACCAACCCTAAAAATAAGCCCTATCCTGATTTTCGGGGGTTGGGGTTGGAAGGCTTGAAATATAAGCCCTACACCGAAACTAAGCCCTAGCAACACAACATAAAAAAACTTACCCAGCAGGCGACATCCGTCTCCCTCCTGCTGGTCTCCGGCACTTCAGCACTCTTGCTTCAGTCTTCAGCAGCCGACAGAACATGGCTTCCTGGTAAGAGAGTTCGTAAACCCCGTCTCCAGGAAGCAATGGCTCTGATTGGTTATCGAGCGCCGTAGCAGAACCAATCAATGCAGCACTCGATGAACCAATTGCAGCCATTCAATGCCTATTTTCGGGGAAACACAGTATATTTTTAATAATAATTATAACCAGATAGTTTAACATATTCTATTGTCTATAAATGACTATGGGGGCAGAATTAACATGAAATAACATGAAATAGTTCTGCTTAATGCAGCAAAAAGTAAACAAATTTCCATTTTAGATGGGAAGGAAAAACTTCCATCTGCAGGTCTGGCAGGTAGAGTACCAGTAAAAAGTCACCTCTAGGATGGCACAATAGAAGAAAGACTCGCCTGGGCCAAGCGGTGCTTCCAGTGGACTTTTAAGAGTGGAAAAAGGCCTTATGGACTGATGAATCAAAATGTGACATCTTTGGTACATCACGCAGGGTTTTTGTACACCGTCAAGTAGGTGAGAGAATGGTTCCCAGGTGTGTGATACCAACTGTCAAACATGGAGAAGAAAGTATGACGGTCTGGGGCTCTTGTGCTGGGTCCAAAGTTGGCAACTTGCACGGGGTGACCGGCACAGTGGACAAAAAGGGCCACCACAGCATTTTGACACACCATGCAATACCCTCTGGTGTACGCCTAATTGTATATTACAGCAAGACAATGATCCAAAACAAAAAACAATTGACTCTGCATCTCCGCATTCAAAGACTCATAACATGTTTATTTCCCTGGCAACGGAGCTCTTTGAGAACTTGTTTTTGCAGGGAGAGTTGTAGTTTTTACTACTGTGTTTTCCCGAAAATAAGACACTGTCTTATACGGTATTATTTTTTGCCCCAAAAGTGGTGCAGTGTCTTATTTTTAGGGTGTATTATACTCAACTAGCCTGTGGCATCTTGGTGCCTGGCGCTGGCTCAGCCAATCAGAGGCGGCGCTCGATAAACCAATCACAGCCATTCAGTGATGTCATTCACTGAATGGCTGTGAATGGCTGAGTGCTGACTCTGATTGGTTGAGCTTGCGGTGCTCGTAATCCAATCACAGCCCTCGCCTGCTGGAGGTGGGGTGTTTAAAGCCCCGTTACCAGGAAGAGAGTGCTGTCAGCGTGGAGGACACAACAGCCTGCCACAGCGCCTGAGACCAGTGTGAGGGACCTGGATGCTGCCAGCTAGGTGAGTATTGCTGTTTTCTTCTATTTTTATCTGGTGTAGCTAGGCCTTATTTTCATGGGAAGGCTAATATTTCAAGCCCTCCCCACCCCCTGAAAATCAGGGTAGGGCTTATTATTGGGGAAACACGGTAATACCAATTTGAGGTACATGTGACTTTTGGATTGCTTTTTATTACAGTTTTTGGGAAGCAAACAAAAATAACAATTCTGGCGTTACTTCTTAAAATTATTTTTATGGCGTTCATCATGTGAGATAAATAACAAAATATTTTCATTGTCTGGGTTGTTACGAACGTGCTAATACCTACTATGTGTTGGTCTTTTACATTTTTGGGGGTATATTATTCATTTAAAAACTATTTTATTTTGTTGGGAAAAATATGTATTTGATTCAAATGATGTTTTTTTGTTTGAATTAAACTTTATTGAACTTTTTTTTTTTTTTTACTCAATTTTTCAGCCCCTGACGGGGACTTGAGAAGATGTGATCATCCGATTGCTAGAATAGTATACTGTATTATTTAAGTAGTGCATTCTACTATAGAATACTATTAGACTATTACATTGGTACTCCAGGACTCTATGCCAGAGGACGAGCACAGAGAAGGACTTTTGTACCAGCAAGTCCTCACTGTCCTCTGGGTCTGCTGCCAGCTCAGAACAATCATGGTACGACTGCCGCCATGATGGAAATAAGTCCTCTGGACTGGCGCACCTCTCCACGGTTCCTGCTGCCATGCGGGGCAGTCCAAAGTCCATCCCTTGGGTAGGGAAGCAGGTACAACATATGGGGGTCCACTTGGTTGCTCCAACTATTACTCAATAAAGGTAAAAGTGAAATTGGCATCCCCGTACTCCCAGATGAATGGCCATAGATGTGCGGGTAGGAAGTCCTTAACTCCCTAATTTTCCCGGTGGATCACCCCATGCTCCTGATGGCGGTGGCACAGGATTATATTTCTCATTGCTTCTGTACAGCATTGTGGGCTATCACCCCGCCCCTTTTAAAGAGGGTCGCTGCCTAGCCGTGCCAACCCTCTGCAGTGTGTGCCTGCGGTTCCTCCTCATGGCAGACACACTTATAAATAGACATGAGGGTGGTGTGGCATGAGTGCAGCTAAAGACTGCGCAGGGACACTTTGGTGTGCGCTGTGGACACTGCGTCGTGCGGGGGGGGGGGGGGGGGGGTTGGGCAGCATGTAACCCAGGAGAAGTGGCAGCGGAGTGTCATCCAGGCAGTGATTGTGCTTTGTTGGAGGTAGTGTGGTGCTTAGCTAAGGTATGCATTGCTAATGAGGGCTTTTCAGAAGTAAAAATTGTTGGGAGGGGGGGGGCCCACTCTTGCCGGTATTGTGGCTTAATAGTGGGACCTGGGAACTTGAGATGCAGCCCAACATGTAGCCCCTCGTCTGCCCTATCCGTTGCTGTGTCGTTCCCATCACTTTCTTGAATTGCCCAGATTTTCACAAATGAAAACCTTAGCGAGCATCGGCGATATACAAAAATGCTCGGGTCGCCCATTGACTTCAATGGGGTTCGTTACTCGAAACGAACCCTCGAGCATCGCAATAATTTCGTCCCGCGTAACGAGCACCCGAGCATTTTGGTGCTCGCTCATCTCTAGTGGTGACTCCTTCCCTGGGCGGTCCTCTGCACTCTGTTGCTGTTCCGTGGTAGGAGCAACCTACCCCCCCTACTTTTTCCTCAACTACAGCGGGAAACTGGTGGTGGGAAGTTTTCGCGGGCTCCAAAGTACAGGATGATGAAGAAGCTTGGGCGCCATTTTGAGGGTCCATGTTGTCTTCTTCATTTACTTTCATAAAATGCAAATCGGGCAACTCAACCTTGGCCAACAGTTCAACATGTCCTTGTCTCAGGGTACAACACATCCTGGAAACATATGAATGAGTCCTTATCTCCTCACTGCATTTTTCTGCAGGTAGCTCAGCCTTGTCTCACCGATGACTTTGTCTGGGACTCAGAGGGCTAGAAGACCAGAAAACAGTTCAGTAATCTGTAGAAACTTAGACGCGGTTACACAACTTTTTCTCTGGGTCTGGGGAAAATGGCGGAGGCACGTCTTCTCCATATGTAGGAACAGGCACAAAGGAATTTCTAGAGCACTATGATATTACGCGATATAGACATTAGGTGACCAGGGGGTTGTTGATCTCAAATATTGATCCAGGGATTACTTTGGCTGCCATTATGGAGTCAGGAAGGACTTTTTTTTCCCCCTCCAAATGAGCTAAATTGGCTGGTTGGTTTTTTTCCACCCTTCCTCTGCACCAATAAGGATGGGGGATGGGGGGGGGGGAGAAGAGGGGTTGAAACAGGTTGAACTAGATGGACATTGTCTTCATTTAGCCTAACATACTATGTTACTATAAATCATCCTGTTGGTGACGCCCTAAGCTCCGCCCTGCAGCGTCTGAGGAGCAGTCCCACAGCCGAGGAGATAGTGGGGTAGATTGAGGCCTTATCACGGGCTCTACCATCTCCTCACCTGGAGGTAGCACGGGACCTGACCAAGCTACTGCTGGGGAAGTTTCACAGGGAAATCTAGTTTGCAGTTTACTTTGAGTCCTTGTCACTGGTGATGTCCCCGTTCCATTCTCTGTGGTGAATCCAGAAGTTGGAAATAAGTAGTCCACACACAGGGATAACTTTATGAGCAAAACCAGGAACGGTCGGTAGAGTTCGTTTACTCCAAATAAAGGTTGCAGTCCAAAACTTTACATCAGCCAGCATGACACCGGTGCAGACACAATAGTGGTGTGACAAGGAGGATACACAGGATGACGAACGAGTCCACAGTCTTAGTTATCTGTGGGGTTCTGTTCTCGACCACTCTTTTTTTCTCTCCAACTCTCTACCGGTTAACACTCACATTTCGGAAGTAGCACTCAGCACTGCATGGCGGCTCCTCTCATACTCTCGTTGACTCTCGCTCTCCGTCCTCCATATTAACAGCAAGGATAGTGGGGTAGATTGAGGCCTTATCACGGGGCTCTACCATCTCCTCACCTGGAGGTAGCACGGGACCTGACCAAGCTACTGCTGGGGAAGTTTCACAGGGAAATCTAGTTTGCAGTTTACCTTGAGTCCTTGTCACTGGTGACGTCCCCGTTCCATTCTCTGTGGTGAATCCAGAAGTTGGAAATAAGTAGTCCACACACAGGGATAAGTTTATGAGCAAAACCAGTAACGGTTGGTAGAGTTCGTTTACTCCAAATAAAGGTTGCAGTCCAAAACTTTACATCAGCCAGCATGACACCGGTGCAGACACAATAGTGGTGTGACAAGGAGGATACACAGGATGACAGACGAGTCCACAGTCTTAGTTATCTGTGGGGTTCTGTTCTCGACCACTCTTTTTTTCTCTCCAACTCTCTACCGGTTAACACTCACATTTCGGAAGTAGCACTCAGCACTGCATGGCGGCTCCTCTCATACTCTCGTTGACTCTCGCTCTCCGTCCTCCATATTAACAGCAAGGAGGCCGGGGTGGATTGGGCCCAGGGCACACATCAGGCCATTGCTCAGCCTCTTCTATCTTGGGGCTCCTCACAAGATGAGACACAGTTTTTCCTACTCAGTAGAAGTTCTCTCCACAACTCTCTTGCATAGACTGACTCACAGACTGACCCTTGGCAAAACTCTTTCCTAGACTAACGCTCTCTTAGACTAACTTGCATACACCTTGCAAACACATAAAACATGATCATGTGACATACAACAAGATATATTTTCCAGACATAAACCAGATATTAACTCATTCAGTGCTGCAGAGGTGCAATACACATCACAAATGCACACACATTGATGACACTGACAATACAATGCACAAGACAAACACATACATACTTATGGAGGGGCCCCATTAACTCTGGGCCACTACAACAAAAAGAGCCCCCTCCCCTGTCATCTGCTTACATGCTGCAGTTACTACTGATTGTGGCATGTAAAAAGCTGCCAGGCTCTGAGGTTTCTCCATTCCTGGCTGTTAGAGCAGGAGCCTGGCTGTCAGTAGTCCGCTAAGCCACCGCTTTAAAAGATGTATGTGCAGGTAGAAGGCCCATTAGTGAGGTCCGTAAAAAAGAGTATTACCCGTCACTCAGTTAAACCCCATCGAGCTTATTTGAAATTAACTGGACAGAAGGGTGAAAGTAAAGTGACCTACAAGTGCAGCACATTTGTGGGAACTTCTGCAACAATGTTAGAAAGAAAATTCTGAGCAATATCTGAACGGAATTGTAGAATGGATACCTTGACTGTGTAAAGCTGTTATATCAGCTAGAGGTGGTTACTTTGAAGATTCAAAAATTTAGTTTTTTTTATTTCAAAGTACATTTGAGACGTTAAACTGTGTAAATACCAATGGAAATGGAAAAAAATGAGGTATTCTAAAACTTTAGATCAACTCTAAAGCTGCTAGTGTATGCTTTACAGCAGCCTTATGGGCCATAGACACAATGGATAGGAGGGGGCTTCTATAGGAGAATGCTGTAGGCATGCTGTGTGAGCTGTGCTGGGAGGAAGAGTTGGTGAGCCGTAACCATAACCTATATCATAAAAACATGATTTATGCAAGAGATCATTTTCTGATAGCACATTCCCTTTAACACGATGATTGAAGAGATGCAGAAGAATTGGGAGCCTGTGGTTATATAGTTATATACAGTACAGCACAGAGAAAATGCCACACTATGAAGGTTTTATCACAGCGATAGGCAATTTTCGGGGGAAGCTTAGACAAATTTGTAATGCAAATTGATGCAGCTCCCATCACATAATCAAGGAGTGTGATGGATGGCAGAGACCAGCTTGTAAAGCTAACTTTGACAATGTTATAACACCCATGGAAACTCCATTGTGTTCTTGTGTCTGCATAAAGATGAAGGAGAGAAGATGCCCCTATAACAAATCACAATGATGACACTGTGTAGGTGTATTGAGTCTTATAGCACATAATCATGTTGCAAGCCCTGGTAAAAGGTCAGATATTGACTCATAGGGTAGCTACCTTCCAATAGGTGGCGCTGTGGAGGATTATTGCATCACTCATTTGCATAGCTTTTTCCCAGGGAACATTGCATGGTCTTCAACATTCCTTACATCCTCATAGTGGTCTCCACAAGGAAAAACATTACCCCCTCCAGAGCCTAGAGAGAGGAAACTTCAGCTCAGGTCTCAAAAGTTTTACTTAACACACGTAGCCCTCAATCATCACATGACATTTATACATCTGCAGTCCTCTTATGTGGCAGAGGGGTATTTGCTCCCTGTCATATACACTAGCCTACTAAAAGTAATTGGACATCTGAGCAAGAATGAAAAGTAGTATTAATTTCATTAATTTCCATATGTTAATACTTAGTGAGACTCCTTTGGCCCTAATGTCATAGGATGCTCTCCACGGTATACTTACTACTAATGTCTGCTACATTTCAGCTAGTATTTCCCTCCATTCACCCTGCAAACATCTGGCGAGTGCTCTCATACATCTACTCATATTTCCTGATCCAAAGTTTTAGTTCATCCCAGAGATGTCCAGTAGGGTTCAGGTCGGGACTCTGTGCAGTCGGTCCAATCATGGAACATCCTCAAACCAATGTAAAACAGTGTTGGATTTGTGACTCGGAGCGTTGTCATGTTGGAAGTATGGCCGACCATTCCCAGAGTATTACCACATTGTTAGCAGCACATTGTCTAGAATGTCAGGGTCGCCTTCATGGTCATGGTTCTTGTCTCTATAACCAAGAGACCAAGACCATGCCACGTAAAACATCCTAGACCATAACGGAGCCTCTAACGTACTTAAAGGGGTTGTACAAGTTGTTGCTTTTGTGTAAAATCCATTCACCATGCAGAAACATAGCAAATAAGCATATGCTCACCTCTCCCGACTCCTGCTTTGTCCTGTGCCGCTGCTCCATACTCTGTTACGTACATTTGATGTGAAGATGGAGTAGCGTCGTTCATAACTCCATAGAAAATTCTTCCATTGCTCAACTGTTTATGCTCCTTGCACTGTACTATTATACATGGGCCAGTGCATCTTCTTTAAGAGAACTCACCAGACATTTGCAGGATGAATGGAGGGAAATACCAGCTGAAGTGTATTAGACATTAAAAGAAATGATGCCACGGAGAGTATCCAATGTCATTAGAGGCAGAGGAACCCCACTAAGTATTACCATATGGAAGCAAATACTACTTGTGATTCTTGCTTAGGGGTACTTTTGGTAGGATAATGTATCATGAGTCAGGACCCTTGTGTGTGGTAACTGCTACCTCTCTTATATCTGAAGCGGAGTTTACATATAATAATCCTCAAGGAGCTCAGAGCTGGAGCTGAAAATTACATTTTTTAATTGCCTTTCATACACATTTGCATATTTACACCAATTTCTGGGAAATTAGGATTGTTGTGTTTGACGCTGTTCCTCTTATCGTTACTGTACACAGCAGGTGTTCTCCCCCGTACCTGCGGACACAATGTTTCCCGGAGCTGTGTACACTTCTCAGCAATGCCTTTCACCTGCTATTCCCTGTCTATACTGACTCCCACCTCCACAATACATTTTAATGACATGGCTTCCGTCTCCTTCCCGCTCAGTTTCAGGTCTGAAAACATCTTTGCTGTTGGGTAACAGAGAGAAATGTGCGCTATGGTTTATTATAGCTGGACGAGGTGTGATAACATAACTTTTTATGATCTCTCTTCTGTTCCCCAAAGATAATAGGTAATAAAGTGATAGATATAATTGTATTTCAGCACAGAACAACTTCAAGAGTGTCTCTCCTGGCAGATTGGTTACTTTGAAGGCCAGATTCCAAGTGACTGCCCAGGAGTATACATAAAACTTATGGAGCCCCATAGCAGAACTGGGAATTGGGCCCCCTACCTCAAAGAAAAAAAATATATATATGTGTCCTATTAGACAACATTTATAACACGTTGAGCTTAGATACCTCAGTTCAGCTTTAGTGTATTGCAGTCATCATATACCAGCTCTACACAGTGATAGTGACTACAGTGCAGTTACCTCGAGTGACCAGAGGTGATGTCTTCTCTGATAATGTCTCTGGTGACATCCACATTCCTTTTTCTTCTCTATCCAGGTTCAGGCCATCGCTCTTCCAGCCACAACTCTATGCAAAGAGGGAAACTATTACTAATAGGGGACACTTACTAAGTGGAGCCACAAAGGCAGAGACTATTACTAAGTTGTGGCAAAGAAGGAAGACACTATTACTATGTGGGGCCACCAAGGGGCACACTATTGCTAAGTTGTGGCAAAAAAGGGGGACACTATCAGGGGCGTACCTAAAGGCTGAGAGGCCTGGGTGCAGAAGTTCAGCTCGGGCCCCCCCAGGCCCTTTTCCCCCCTCGCCCCGTATCTATCCCTGAGGGCCAATATCCACGTGCGGAGTTTATATCTCCCCGCAAATAAAAGGTTGAACTGTTTTCATCAGCTTCAGTCTGTTTCCTGAAGTGTCTTCCCTTCATCGATACACTGCACTGAGGTACTACACTTAATGCTCCAGGGACAAAGATTACTATTCCCATTATTGTTGAGTTCTCCACTTTTTATATTTATGGTTTCTTCGTGGAACGGGTCCCTACCTGTAGACAGGCTAGTGTCACGACAGACTGACATCTTACTCTACCCAACACCGCGAGTAGCAGGTTATAAGAACTGCCTGATTTTACCACTGTGTGCAGCTGAGCCAGGCCGCATCTTACCTTCAGAGTGGAGCAGCAGAGCCACCATTGACTACCATCTTGTTTCCCTGCTGTCTCCCTTCTAAGGTCTGCGCTCGGTCGCCACACTATGTAGTAGTGTAGTGGCCCAGAGGGTCCTCCAGAATAGTCACACTTATTTGTCCTGTCACACCTGTCTATGTGCTTCCAGGAGGCATAGAAGGTGCCTTACATTGGAGAAACCTAGTTTCCTCCTTCTTGCTAAGCTAGAAGCTTAAAGCTGGCAACAGCTGGCTGCCTATTGGCTATATGTCAAGTTTCCACTGATTGGTGGGAGAGCCCAAGGCAGGAAACACTACAGAGAGCCAGTATGCAGAGGGGGAGGAGATCAGAAAGTGCAGGAAGAGAGGGGAAGTGGAGGAAGATAGCAAGTCGTGAGGAGAGTCGGCAGCTAGTGGTCAAGGGGGAGGTCGTGTGTCAGGGGTGCAGCGGAGCGTGCAGTGATTCAGCAAGTCTTCAAGGGAAGCGAGGTCCTTTCGCTCCCGAGTCTACCAGCAGTGAGGAGAAGAGAGTTTAAGGTCGTCGTTCTACTAAAACAGTGAGTTAAACTAACCCGGTGAAATCAAAGCCAGGAATAGTTCAGAGGCCATTAAAACTCCAATCCAACACCTGCATCTTTCACTTCCAGTAAGCCCATCAGATTATAACCACTGTGGGGATTCATTACTGAGTAACCCCTAGGGAAATGGAGAAGGAGAGAGCGTTGAAGAAAAGTGTATGTTATTTTCAAGTTTACTGCTTTCAACGTGTTCATCAACTGCATCGTTATCCGTGCTGCTGAAACATCTGTATTAATGCATTACTGTGGAAAGTGAATTCTGCTAATGGAAAAGATTAAGTCAATTTGCGTTCTCCCAGGTTATTAAGAATAGCTAACTGGACTTGTGTCAAGTTATTCCACCATTGTCAATTTAGAGTTGGGATTGGAGTACTGACGTCACCCGTGACAAAACCACCATTCAGGTTTAACATATTTATTACCATTATTTGTGCCACTGTGCGACAACCAAGCAGAGCACTGTTTCCAGCACTGTTGTAAGAGATTGCAGAGCCACCCGTGACATCCATATTGCAATTCCCGTGGTCTCCCCCACTTTGGCGCGCTACGCTCGACTGTTGCAGTGGTATGTAATCCATATATGGCAATATTTTCTTGGCACTATATGGTGATATTATGTAGGGAGTATAACTTGCAAGATACATATTATTTGGAAACTGTGCAGTAGTATATGAGCTGTATATGACAGAATTTTCTCAGCATGGCATGGGAGTATTGCAGTAGATATGAAGTAATGTTTAGATGATGCATATTGTTTGGGAACTATGTAGTGGTATATGGGCTGTATATAGCAGAGTTTTCTTGGCACTATATGGTGGTACTATGTAGGAAGTATTACTTGAGTGATGTATATTACTTGGGTGCTACGTAGTGATATGAGGACTGTATATGGCAGTATTTTGTCAGCACTATAAGGCAATATTACGATATGTAAGAAGCCTGGCTTGGATAATACATGGTATTTGGGAAATATGTAGTGGTATGTGGACTGTATATGACATTCCTCCTATATAATGCTGCCATATAATGCCCCACCAACCCTGCAATAGGTGGTTCTGCCAGAGATATGAAGCAGTTAATGGAGACGATGGCGTATATGGAATGTGATGAGACCCGACAACAGAGCTTAGTCAATAACACTCCTCTGGCCTTTGCTAATATTCCGGCTGCCCCAGCCACCGACGCCATCTGCCTTGCCATCGGTGGCTGGTAACATAGTAACATAGTATGTAAGGCCGAATGAAGACATTGTCCATCTAGTCCAGCCTGTCTATCCTACTGTGTTGATCCAGATGTGTCAGCCTCAGTCGGGTATGGTCCGCTTACAATGTGAATCTAAGCGTTTTATTGTCTGCATGTAGTGTGCATTATGATTTTCTTTTGTATTTTTGTCATTACTCTCCCAAGCACAGAGAACACAGAGTGACTGCGGATAATAATGCGAGAAGAATATTGAATAAAAATCCATTATTGAGCTTCGATGAACATTTGTGTGGATGATTGATGCTGAGAAGTTACCGTAAAAACAGCTGGGACCCAATTATGAATATGCACCTTCTGAAGTGAGAAATAGAGCTGATGCGAGCCGATGGCGGCTTTCCATTTTACAACTTAAATTGTCACAAAAAAACATTGTAAAAAATTTGCTACAGTTATTGAGTTTTCTTTTCTTCATTAACACCCAAAGCTTATGTAATAAGGCTTCATCATGGGGTGTTGAATCATTATATTGTTAAAGGGCTTGTCCAGTTGTAAACTATTGATGGCCTATCCTCAGCTTAGGTCATCAATAGTATATTGGCCGGGGTCTGTTGCCCGGCCACCTAAAATATCTTTTTACCGGCTGGGCTGGGGGTTCATTGGCCAAGTGGCAACCCTAGATCCAGTCCAGCTCTGGGAGAAAGCCAGTTTAATAAATGGTTCCATTACTGCAAGGATAGGGTCACCTCTACTTAATCCTAAGCCCAGGGGAGAGGAGTGGAGAACCCCTGCGACCACCAGTTGCGATGCATCCCCGGCTCATGACCACTGAAGTACCTGTGACCCCTGCAGGCACGGTATGCCACTTGTCAGTTCTATCGGAGGTGCCTCTTGCTGGAGGCCCTCTTTACTTACACAGTTATAGAAGATGAAGAAGACGCATATCTATCAGGTCCACCTATCTCAGACCCGGCTGTATGATCCAGAAGAAGGAGAAAGTGACAGGTGATGTCCCTGCAATACCAACATGGACTTCTGCAAAGTATACAGAGCTGTCTGCTTCCGGGTTCATACACAGACACAGTGGCCCGGCAAACAGCTGATTGGGGGTGGAGGTCTCGGGTGGCCATTCAGCTATTGATGACCTGTCTTGAGGATAGGTCTCCAATTATTTAGAGCTAGACATCTTGTTGGAGCTGCCATTTGAGTTCGCACAATGCACTTCACTAGGCTACTCTAACTTTAGCTGTAACTGGAGAAGAAAGATACATTATCACCGCAATATAAGAAAAAGCGTTCATGGAAATTGTCTACAAATAATACGTATTTGACCTTCAAGCCTTATGTCCTCCAACAGTCTGATGCTGAGAATTGTAGTTTCCCAGCACATAGAGTATCACAGGTTGGAGACAATTGATTTAAAGAGATATTCCAGGACCAAACTATTGATTACCTATTTTTAGGTCCAGTACAAAATTGTTCTGTCACTTTGCATTTTGGTAATTGGTGAAAATAAATTATTAACAGTTTTATTTTTGAAAGCATTATAACTTTGCAGCATTTTTTCCACACCTGCCTAAAACTTTTGCACAATATTATATATACACTCATTGTAAACTAAAATCCTTCCCCTAAAAGTTGTCAGAATCAAATGAAACTTCCTCTGTGTGATTGTAAGGTTGTTATGTGTAAGTGATAACAATATCAGAGCAAACGGACCAATTACTGTGGAGAACTGACCCCTTTGTACTGAGGCTCTAGTACCCTATTGTATCGCCTCTAGCTTGGATACAAGATCGGATACAGATGGGCATGGAGGCTCTAGTACCCTGTTGTACCACCTCTAGCTTGGATACAAGATGTGATACGGGCGGGCATGGAGGCTCTAGTACCCTGTTGTACCGCCTCTAGCTTGGATACAAGATGTGATACAAGTGGGCATGGGGGCTCTAGTACCCGGTTGTACCGCCTCTAGCTTGGATACAAGATGTGATATGGGTGGGCATGGAGGCTCTAGCACCCTGTTGTACCACCTCTAGCTTGGATACAAGATGTGATAAAGGCGGGCAAGGAGGCTCTAGTACCCTGTTGTACCACCTCTAGCTTGGATACAAGATGTGATGCAAGTGGGCATGGAGGCTCTAGCACCAGGATGTACTGCCTCTAGCTTGGATACAAGATGTGATACGGGTGTGCATGGAGGCTCTAGTACCTGGTTGTACTGCCTCTAGCTTGGATACAAGATGTGATATGGGCGGGTATGGAGGCTCTAGTACCCTGTTGTACCGCCTCTAGCTTGGATACAAGATGTCATACAGGCGGGCATGGAGGCTCTAGTACCCTGTTGTACCACCACTAGCTTGGATACAACATGTGATACGGAGGGGCATGGAGGCTCTAGTACACTGTTGTACTGCCTCTAGCTTGGATACAAGATGTGATACAGGCAGGCATGGAGGCTCTAGTACCCTGTTGTACCACCACTAGCTTGGATACAACATGTGATACGGGGGGCATGGAGCCTCTCTTACCCCGTTGTCCCACCTCTAGCTTGGATACAACATGTGATATGGTGGGCATGGAGGCTCTAGTACCCTGTTGTCCCACCTCTTGTTGGATGCAAGATGTGATACGGGCCGGCATGGAGGCTCTAGTCCACTGTTGTACCACCTCTAGCTTGGATACAAGATGAGTTACGGGCCGGCATGGATGTATACAGTTTCTGTATGGTATCTTGCGGCATATGGCTCCACATTTACTGTAACTGAGCCTCTAGATGATGTAAACTTGTAGTCTGATGAAGTTGGCATCCCAGATGGTCCCATACATGTTCTATTGGTGATAAATCTGGTGACCGGGCAACCACGGACGTGTGACAATGTTGTGGGGACTTCCTGTGACCCCCATGTGTGTGCGGCCGAGCATTATCCTGCTGGAAAATGCCTCTTGGAAAGATAAACTGATAATTGCATTAGAGGAGATCTTTGGTTCACAAATGGAATTAGTGTGCTGCTGCCTCTGGCCAGGGTGGACTTGGTACCTACTGTGATCACTTGAGGGTGCGCACCTATTATTCCAGACACGTGTTCCCGAGGGGACTGTTTGATATACACATTGTTATTCCAGTTATAGAAAACTTTGTATTGTTTATAATTGTGTGAGCACAAATTGTTCTCAATGAAGCTTCGTCATCCAACCTTCAGTAAAGTGTAGTTTCCTTTGTCAACCTCTGTAAAGTGTCTCCGTAAACTGTGTCATATTTCCCAACTAACTTCACATTTAACCCATTTAAAACCATGGCTGGTCAATAGAGTGGGCTTGGAAGCCAAGCCCAGTCCATACCCGGCGGGTGCCAGCTGTTTCAGACATCCACCTGCAACTGCAGTGATCAGAGCTATCTCCAATCGCTGCAGTTAACTGTGTAGATGTCGCTGTCAAAGTTCAAAGCATATCTAAGCAGCCAGCCGGAAGGGGGACACCCCCTCTGGCACCCCATTGGTTCATTCCACATCACAATTTGAGGCTGCCGATTGGCTCACATGGAGGTCAGAAGCCTAGTAAAGGTTCTCAGGTTTGCCACATACTGCAGCCTGTTGAACTCTGCCACAGGCAGAGCTTAATAGACTATCGATAGAAATACAATATGCTGCAATACTTAAGTATTGCTGTATATTGTAGAAGTGATCAAAATTTACAAGTTCAAGTTCGCTATGGGAATGTTAATTAGTCTATACATTAATTTAATTGCTTTGTAGGACACAATGGTTTTCTTTTATTTTTGCTATTCTTGTGCTGTAATTAAGCTACAGGGACCGGTGTATCTGCTTTTGTTGACTGTTTTTCTCTATGGGGACTAGAAAACATCCCCAAAAAATAATGTGAATAGAGATGAGCGAGCACCAAAATGCTCGGGTGCTCGTTACTCGGGACGAAAATTTCGCGATGCTCGAGGGTTCGTTTCGAGTAACGAACCCCATTGAAGTCAATGGGCGACCCAAGCATTTTTGTATTTCGCCGATGCTCGCTAAGGTTTTCATTTGTGAAAATCTTGGCAATTCAAGAGAGTGATGGGAACGACACAGCAACGGATAGGGCAGGCGAGGGGCTACATGTTGGGCTTCATCTCAAGTTCCCAGGTCCCACTATTAAGCCACAATAGCGGCAAGAGTACCCCCCCTCCCAAAAACTTTTACTTCTGAAAAGCCCTCATTAGCAATGCATACCTTAGCTAAGCACCACACTACCTCCAACAAAGCACAATCACTGCCTGCATGACACTCCGCTGCCACTTCTCCTGGGTTACATGCTGCCCAACCCCCCCCCCCTGCACGACCCAGTGTCCACAGCGCACACCAAATTGTCCCTGCGCAGCCTTCAGCTGCCCTCATGCCACGCCACACTCATGTCTATTTACAAGTGCGTCTGCCATGAGGAGGAACCGCAGGCACACACTGCAGAGGGTTGGCACGGCTAGGCAGCGACCCTCTTTAAAAGGGGCGGGGCGATAGCCCACAATGCTGTACAGAAGCAATGAGAAATATAATCCTGTGCCACCACCATCAGGAGCTGCACATGTGGGCATAGCAATGGGGAACCTATGTGCCACACACTATTCATTCTGTCAAGGTGTCTGCATGCCCCAGTCAGACCGCGTTTTTTTGATAAATAGTCACAGGCAGGTACAACTGGGAATCCCCAACTCCGCAATGGGAATTCCGTGTGCACCCACAGCATGGGTGGCTCCCTGGAACCCACCGGCTGTACATAAATGTATCCCATTGCAGTGCCCTGGACAGCAGAGCTAACGTCAGATTAAATGCAGGTGGGCTTCGGCTCACACTGCATGCCCCAACCTCACCGGGCTTTTTAATTCATAGACACAGGCAGGTACAACTCCCTATTGTGAAGTCCCTGTGGACCGACAGCATGGGTGGGTGCCAGGAAGCCACCAGCGGCACATAAATATATCCCATAGCATTGCCCATCACAGCTGAGGTAATGTCATGCTTAATGCAGGTGGGCTTCGGCCCACACTGCATGCCCCAGTCAGACTGGGGTTCTTTAGAAGTGGGCACATGTAGTTACAGCTCCGTGTGGACCCACAGCATGGGTGGCTCCCTGGAACCCACCGGCGGTACATAAATATATCCCATTGCAGTGCCCAGTACAGCTGATGTAACGTCAGCTGTAATGCAGGTGGGCAAAAAATTAATTGGATTACACTGTAGGCGAGGGCCCCCCAAAAATTGGTGTACCAACAGTACTAATGTACGTCAGAAAAATTGCCCATGCCCAACCAAGAGGGCAGGTGAAACCCATTAATCGCTTTGGTTAATGTGGCTTAATTGGTAACTAGGCCTGGAGGCAGCCCAGT
Organism: Eleutherodactylus coqui; assembly: GCF_035609145.1. Taxonomy (NCBI): domain Eukaryota; kingdom Metazoa; phylum Chordata; class Amphibia; order Anura; family Eleutherodactylidae; genus Eleutherodactylus; species Eleutherodactylus coqui. Next base: position 298,546,966 of record NC_089839.1, read on the forward strand.
TAAAATAAAAATTGGTTCAGGTGAAAGTTTCAACGCTTTAATGAGCATTGAAACGTATAAAAATTGTTTAGAAAAATTATATGACTGAGCCTTGTGGACCTAAGAAAAATTGCCCGTTCGGCGTGATTACGTGAGGTTTCAGGAGGAGGAGCAGGAGGAGGAGGAGGAATATTATACACAGATTGATGAAGCAAAAAGGTCCCCGTTTTGGATGGTGATAGAGAACAATGCTTCCATCCGCGGGTGCAGCCTACATATTGTTTAGGTATCGCTGCTGTCCGCTGGTGAAGAAGAGAAGTCCGGGGAAATCCAGGCTTTGTTCATCTTGATGAGTGTAAGCCTGTCGGCACTGTCGGTTGACAGGCGGGTACGCTTATCCGTGATGATTCCCCCAGCCGCACTAAACACCCTCTCTGACAAGACGCTAGCCGCAGGACAAGCAAGCACCTCCAGGGCATACAGCGCGAGTTCAGGCCACGTGTCCAGCTTCGACACCCAGTAGTTGTAGGGGGCAGAGGCGTCACCGAGGACGGTCGTGCGATCGGCTACGTACTCCCTCACCATCCTTTTACAGTGCTCCCGCCAACTCAGCCTTGACTGGGGAGCGGTGACACAGTCTTGCTGGGGAGCCATAAAGCTGGCAAAGGCCTTGGAGAATGTTCCCCTGCCTGCGCTGTACATGCTGCCAGATCTCTGCGCCTCCCCTACTACCTGGCCCTCGGAACTGCGCCTTCTGCCACTAGCGCTGTCGGATGGGAAGTTTACCATCAGTTTGTCCACCAGGGTCCTGTGGTATAGCATCATTCTCGAACCCCTTTCCTCTTCGGGAATGAGAGTGGAAAGGTTCTCCTTATACCGTCGGTCGAGCAGTGTGTATACCCAGTAATCCGTAGTGGCCAGAATGCGTGTAACGCGAGGGTCACGAGAAAGGCATCCTAACATGAAGTCAGCCATGTGTGCCAGGGTACCTGTACGCAACACATGGCTGTCCTCACTAGGAAGATCACTTTCAGGATCCTCCTCCTCCTCCTCCGGCCATACACGCTGAAAGGATGACAGGCAAGCAGCATGGGTACCCTCGGCAGTTGGCCAAGCTGTCTCTTCCCCTCCCCCTCATGCTCCTCCCCCTCCTCCTCCTCAACGCGCTGAGATATAGACATGAGGGTGCTCTGACTATCCAGCGACATACTGTCTTCCCCCGCCTCCGTTTCCGAGTGCAAAGCGTCTGCCTTTATGCTTTGCAGGGAACTTCTCAAGAGGCATAGCAGAGGAATGGTGACGCTAATGATTGCAGCATCCCCGCTCACCATCTGGGTAGACTCCTCAAAGTTTCCAAGGACCTGGCAGATGGCTGCCAACCAGGCCCACTCTTCTGTAAAGAATTGAGGAGGCTGACTCCCATCACGCCGCCCATGTTGGAGTTGGTATTCCACTATAGCTCTACGCTGCTCATAGAGTCTGGCCAACATGTGGAGCGTAGAGTTCCACCGTGTGGGCACGTCGCACAGCAGTCGGTGCACTGGCAAATTAAACCGATGTTGCAGGGTCCGCAGGGTGGCAGCGTCCGTCTTGGAGTTGCGGAAATGTGCGCTGACCCTGCGCACCTTTCCGAGCAGGTATGACAAGTGTGGGTAGCTTTTCAGAAAGCGCTGAACCACCAAATTAAAGACGTGGGCCAGGCATGGCACGTGCGTGAGGCTGCCGAGCTGCAGAGCCGCCACCAGGTTACGGCCGTTGTCACACACGACCATGCCCGGTTGGAGGCTCAGCGGCGAAAGCCAGCGGTCGGTCTGCTCTGTCAGACCCTGCAGCAGTTCGTGGGCCGTGTGCCTCTTCTCTCCTAAGCTGAGTAGTTTCAGCACGGCCTGCTGACGCTTGCCCACCGCTGTGCTGCCGCGCCGCGCGACAGCGACTGCTGGCGATGTGCTGCTGCTGCTGACACATCTTGATTGTGAGACAGAGGTTGCGTAGGAGGAGGAGGAGGGTGGTTTAGTGGAGGAAGCATACACTGCCGCAGATACCGGCACCGAGCTGGGGCCCGCAATTCTGGGGGTGGGTAGGACGTGAGCGGTCCCAGGCTCTGACTCGGTCCCAGCCTCCACTAAATTCACCCAATGTGCTGTCAGGGAGATATAGTGGCCCTGCCCGCCTGTGCTTGTCCACGTGTCCGTTGTTAAGTGGACCTTGGCAGTAACCGCGTTGGTGAGGGCGCGTACAATGTTGCGGGAGACGTGGTCGTGCAGGGTTGGGACGGCACAACGGGAAAAGTAGTGGCAACTGGGAACCGAGTAGCGTGGGGCCGCCGCCGCCATCATGCTTTTGAAAGCCTCCGTTTCCACAAGCCTATACGGCAGCATCTCAAGGCTGATCAATTTGGCAATGTGCACGTTTAACGCTTGAGCGTGCGGGTGCGTGGCGGCGTACTTGCGCTCAAACAGTGGCGCTAGCGACGTCTGGACGCTGCGCTGAGAGACATTGCTGGATCGGGCCGAGGACAGCGGAGGTGAGGGTGTGGGTGCAGGCCAGGAGACGGTAGTGCCTGTGCCCTGAGAGGGGGGTTGGATCTCAGTGGCAGGTTGGGGCACAGGGGGAGAGGCAGTGGTGCAAACCGGAGGCGGTGAACGGCCTTCGTCCCACCTTGTGGGGTGCTTGGCCATCATATGCCTGTGCATGCTGGTGGTGGTGGCTCCCCAGCTGATCTTGGCACGACAAAGGTTGCACACCACGGTTCGTCGGTCGTCAGGCGTCTCTGTGAAAAACTGCCACACCGTAGAGCACCTTGACCTCTGCAGGGTGGCATGGCGCGAGGGGGCGCTTTGGGAACCAGTTGGTGAATTATTCGGTCTGGCCCTGCCTCTACCCCTGGCCACCGCACTGGCTCGGCCTGTGCCCACACCCTGACTTGGGCCTCCGCGTCCTCGCCCGCGTCCACGTCCTCTAGGCCTACCCCTACCCCTCAGCATGCTGTATTACCAGTAGTGCAGAAACAGAACGCTGTAATTAAATGTGCCACTTATTGGCCTGTGGTTCGAGACTGACTTCGCTTACGGAACGCACAGCAGAGCCAGGAAATAATTTTGCGCAAGCCTGCTGTAACACTTAGCTGGCTGCGTATGAATTAGGACAACTACCTCCAGCACAGACCCAGTACACTGAGGACAGTCACAGGCAGCCCAAATAGATTTTTTTTCCCAAATGGTTTTGGAAAGGCCCACTGCCTATATACACTGTATATGTCTTCTCTCTCTGCGTCACCACTACTGGCCCTGAAGTATGTAAAATAACTGCAGACTGTTGCACTGTGGACTGGAATACAGCGGTGATGTAACAGCCAACACAGAGGCAGGAAAGAATTTTGCACAAGCCTGCTGTAACACTTAGCTGGCTGTGTATAAATTAGGACAACTACCCCCAGCACAGACCCAGTACACTGAGGACGGTCACAGGCAGCCCAAATAGATTTTTTTTCCCAAATGTTTTTGGAAAGGCCCACTGCCTATATACACTGTATATGTCTTCTCTCTCTGCGTCACCACTACTGGCCCTGGAGTATGTAAAATAACTGCAGACTGTTGCACTGTGGACAGGAATACAGCGGTGATGTAACAGCCAACACAGAGCCAGGAAATAATTTTGCGCAAGCCTGCTGTAACACTTAGCTGGCTGCATATTAATTAGGACAACTACCCCCAGCACAGACCCAGTACACTGAGGACAGTCACAGGCAGCCCAAATAGATTTTTTTCCCCAAATTTTTTTGGAAAGGCCCACTGCCTATATTCAATAAATATGTCTTCTGTCCCTGCCTCACCACTACTGGCCCTGGACTATGTATAATTACTGCAGGGCGCAATGCTCTGCACGGCCGATATACAAAAAAAAAAAAAGGGCAACACTGCAAAAAGCAGCCTCCACACTACTGCACACGGTTAGATGTGGCCCTAAGAAGGACCGTTGGGGTTCTTGAAGCCTAAAATACTCCTAACACTCTCCCTATAGCAACTCCAGCAAGACAGCACTTTCCCTGATCTCTGTCAGAACGCATCTGAGGCGAGCCGCGGGAGGGGCCGATTTATATACTCGGGTGACACCTGATCTCACCAGCCACTCACTGCAGGGGGGTGGTATAGGGCTTGAACGTCGCAGGGGGAAGTTGTAATGCCTTCCCTGTCTTTGTATTGGCCAGAAAAGCGCGCTAACGTCTCAGAGATGAAAGTGAAAGTAACTCGAACATCGCGTGGTACTCGTCTCGAGTAACGAGCATCTCGAACACGCTAATACTCGAACGAGTATCAAGCTCGGACGAGTACGTTCGCTCATCTCTAAATGTGAATAAAATGTTTAAAAAATTACAAAAAATTATTTAAAAAATTAGGAATAAAAAAAAAGTATCCCATTTGTCATGTAAGAAAATAAATAAAATATAATTGGTATCGCAATTTACATTAAAGTCCACAAGGTTCTTTTATTTAAGTAATTTAGGTAATAATGCAGAAAAAAATGAATAAGGGGCCATTCACACCTGTGTCTGGTGTATTTAGGCTTTCTGCCTCTCTGCTCTCTTTTCAAAGCAGAAAAATACATTGATTACTTGTTTCGGTACTGTTTGGTTTCTATTCTTTTAGATGGAAAAACAGCACTGCAAACCAAATGAAACTGAAGGAAACAGAAAACTTTCAGTTTCTTTGAAAGCCAACTGAAAGCAATTTGGAAAAAAATTCTGTTTTAATTCTGCTTCTCTGCTTAACCAATTAAGGACCAAGCACAGTAAATTGGCGGCACTTGGTCCTGGGCTTTAGGGCTTATTTACACGGGTGTATATTGGCCAGCGTTTTCACGGCCGGCCGATATATATGCTTCCATCTGAGCAGTCCACGCCTTCCTTCCCCCTCACCGTCTCTCTGCCTCTTTCCTCCCTTCCAGCTGTTTTTCAATAGGAGAGGGCGGGACGGGGGCAGAGCTAAGCTCCCTCCCCCTCCTGCCCCTTGTCTGCAGCCAGCAATGGGAGTGGGCGGGAGGGACAGCATATAACGGCCGGGCGTGAAAACCTGACCGATATATGCCAATCTAAATAAACCCTTAATCCAAGCCGATAGTAAAAATACGGCAGGGGATTAAAGCCCCTGCTTTTGCAATCAATCAGAAGCAGGTCGGGTTGTCAGCTATTAGTCACAGCTGATAACCCGGAGGAGAAGGGAGGAGAGGTTTTTAACCCTTTCTGCCTTTTTTTCCCGCAGTACACAGCACTCAATGAGTGCTATGTACTAAAAAGTGAAAGTATATCTTCCACTACACGTGCCGGCAGTCACGTGACCACCAGGATCCCCTGTCACAGCAGAGCAGATGAGTCATAGCAGACCCTGATCAGCTCTGCCAGTGACTATTGTCAGTTCCAGGGATATTTTTCCCTGTAACTGGGGCTCCTATGGATGCCACAGCTACAGTGGAAAAGTGTAAAAAAAAAAACATGTGAAGAGGTCTTATATGATGTCATGGGGAACATAGATGGTAATAAGTAAAATAAAATTACAGAAAAAAATATAAATAAAAGAAAAAATAACCCAAAACTGTCACCGTATGCACCCTGGAATCTAAAACCATGCAGATTATATATCAAAACGTCTGAAACAAAATGGCAAACCTATTCCTATACTTTATTTTAGTGTGCATATACTAATTAAAAAAATTATAAATGTTAAAAAAACAGTTTTTTAAGCTTTTTGCCCCCAATAAAACTAAAAAACATTAAAAAAGTCAGTAGGAAAGATAATAAAAATATACCCATATATCAGTGATGGCAAACCTTTTAGAGACCGAGAGCCCAAACTGGAACCCAAAAACCACTTATTTATTGCAAAGTGCCAACATATCAGGGGGCGGGGCTTATCACGGCGGCAGGGAGGACACAGCGGCAGGGAGGACACAGCGGCGGGGGTGCTGTTACTGACAGATGGCGTGCAGGCACAGCAGTAGAGCAGGGCACCGCGCTGCACTGCCTGAAGTCGATCCTCCCGACAGCAGGGAACCTACAGGAACGGCGGAGCAGAAGGGTGATAGTTCGGAAGCCACAGCGGCGGCCACAGGGGAGAGCCAGTAAGCTGCGCACAGCTGCTCACTTGCTTTTCTTATGGGTCTCACTGCTTCCAGGACCTTAAACTATTGACCCAATCGGGAGCTGGGGGTGTGAGAGGGGCGTTCCCCCTGTCAAACCCCTAGCTTCTAGTGGCATCAAGAAACACTAATACCCACTCCCTGATACTGTCTCTCAAGACCTGACACCCCTAAGTAGCCCTCAGTTGCCCCTATTGGCATCCCTGTCCAAAACACTATCCCTGAGAACAAGTGAGCACTAGGGTGCCGACAAGAAGCCAGACAAACATTGTTGAAATTTGAGCCAAGGCAAACAGAAACAAAGAAGGAATCATAAGACAAACCACACATTAGAAAACACAGACCAGTCTAGAAATAACCAAGGAGCATATATGATGAATGGGGGCCACAGGTGCCAAATCGCCTCACCATCTTCCTTGTGACTCCCTTCTGTCTGTCATCTGCAACAGACATCACGTCCTCCTCCTTTGCAGTCCGGCTGACATTGCTGCCCAAAGGGTGCACACGCACTCGTCCCACCCCTTAAAGAGTAAGTGCATGCATGCAGATTTCAGATGCATGGCCATTCCAGATAGACTTTGGGCTATTTAAGGAACCCTTCCTCATTGAATGGTGTCTGAGCAATTAGTCTGCTAGTCTGCAAAGGTTTTGTGCCTGCTTTTTGACCTGTGCTTGATCCACTCGGCTTTCCAAACTCCTCTCCTGACCTCCGCAAAGTTACCTGACCATGATTATGTTGTCTGCTGCCTGCCCTGCAAATACTCCACCTGCCTTTACCTGTACCACATTACAGAAAACCTGACCAAGCTGCCTCAACTAGCTTACCTAAGACTATTTCTGGGTAGTGGTTTGGGATACCCTGCAGTGAAGACCAGATTCCAATTGGTGGGGGTAATCAGAATCCCCAATGCAGCCCTCAGATTAAGTTAAGTTAAATTGGTTTACAGGCAAAGCAGATCGACATCCACTCTCCTAACAGAATCTTGGAGTAAACATAAATTGTCACATGACAAGTTCAGCAAAAAAGAGGTTCGCCTTCAGAGGTATGGAAAACTTTCGCCTTTATTAATAGTGTCTCAGCATTCAATAAAACCAGGACCGCGTTTCGGACAGCGTCAGACCTTGATCACCCTAACCGTAAGTTGTCACAGCTATCAACCTCACCACACTGCTGAAACCATGAATACTTAATGGAGGCTAACCAATCAGAAACTCCTTCCTCTCTATAATGGGGCTGAGCAGTGTGGTTCACTGATCTCTTCCAACCGGTCATAGCAACGGCCTCAACAAGTTAGAAATCAGGAGATAACGATGCAGCAGGAGGCTTCTTAATGATCATAACAGGTGTAGCTAAATTATCAAGAACAAGGAACATTTAGAAGTGAGTCCAAGGTTAACAAAAGGACAAGTGAAGGCCATATGATTAAGGACCAAGAACATGGGTGCTATTGGCCAATTATTGTAATAAAGATGGTGACACAATATATGTTAATATGAGAACATACTGAATGCTTCTTAGGATTGCCTATGTCTATAATACAAGTACAAACACTCCTTGTCACGGCTCACAGTTTCTTTCTGTCTTATTTTCTGGATTCGTAAACAGAACTATTTTGTACATTTTAGCACATAATCTTCTCTGCATATGACGTGGGTGTAGATTAAATCATAATCCCCATTGAGATGGATGCTGGATGTGGTGTACTTTAGTAGATAGTACTTGTAGTTGGTGAATCACTGTCGTAAATTTAGCTTTATTCATCTCATATATCCATGCACTCAGTAGAGCACTTCACAAGCACTCCTCTTAAATAAAAGGCACAGCAAACATACTTTACAGTATACATAATACACTTTGTAAAAAAAATCCATCCCCAGAAGAAGTTGCCATTTTGTTGCAAAACTTGGCATGTAGTTCCATCTCAGGCAGATATATAAATGATTAGAGTTGTGGTGATTAGATGAACAGTCTTGCTACCTGAGGCCCTACAAGTGGTTCCCCCCTTGGCTCATAAAAGGCTCTCGGAGGCTCCTTGTATGTAGTGACCTATTTTTCTGCTTGTGTAGAGCTTGTTGACCACTAGACATCTCTATGTCACAATACCGACTATTATGTTCCTATAATATCAGACCCAATGGAAGATACAAAATGTGCACTCATGGATTTAATTCAAAATGACCTAGATGACCTGATCATTACCAAGAGGGAGAAAGAGTACCTAATAATAAGTATACGAACCAAACACAAAAGGTTTATTTTAGACTAGCTGATATACCCGGCATCGCCTACGTTAATTTGGTACAGGTGTTATTGTATGGTTTGCACAGAAAATTTTATGGAGTTATGGTTACTTCAGAGGAACTAAGGAATATAATATGTAGACACATAGAGGAGCGTAATATTCTCTTCAGACTGCATGTACTGATGTCCCTCTGCAGAATATGCCACCCCTCCCACTCTCCTCACTTTTTACCTTTAAGGGTAACACCCCTTTTTATTCAAATTTAACCCCAGACTGGAGGTTGCAGCCCCTTCTTAGCCTTAAAGGCATGCTCCAACCCTGCAGTCCATGGCCGCATCCTTATGTACTTCAGAGCCTTTCAGTATATACACAGAGGTCAGTTATATTCTCCTCGGCATATACACAGAGGTCAGTTCGATTCTCCTCACTATATACACATAGAGGTGAGGTAGATTCTCCTCAGTATATATACACACAGAGGTGAGGTAGATTCTCCTCAGTATATACACAGAGGTAAGCTAGATTCTCCTCAGTATATACACAGAGAGATGAGGTAAATTCTCCTCAGTATATGCACACAGAGGTGAGGGAGATTCTCCTCAGTATATACACATAGAGGTTAGTTAGATTCTCCTCTGTATATACACATAGACGTGAGGTAGATTCTCCTCTGTATATACACATAGAGGTGAGGTAGATTCTCCTCTGTATATACACATAGAGGTGAGGTAGATTCTTCTCAGTATATACACATAGAGGTGAGGTACATTCTCTTAAGTATATACACACAGAGGTAAGGTAGATTCTCCTCAGTATATACACACAGAGGTGAGGTAGATTCTCCTCAGTATATACACATAGAGGTGAGGTAGATTCTCCTCAGTATATACACATAGAGGTGAGGTAGATTCTCCTCAGTATATACACATAGAGGTGAGGTAGATTCTCCTCAGTATATACACATAGAGGTGAGGTAGATTCTCTTCGGTATATACACATTAAGGTGAGGTAGATTCTCCTCTGTATATACACATAGAGGTCAGTTAGATTCTCCTCAGTATCTACAGATAGAGGTGAGGTAGAGTCTCCTCGGTATATACACATGGAGGTGAGGTAGAGTATCCTCACTATATACACATAGAGGTAAGGTAGATTCGCCTCGGTATATACACACAGAGGTGAGGGTAGATTCTGCTCAGTATATACACAGAGGTGAGGTAGATTCTCCTCAGTATATACACAGAGGTGAGGTAGATTCTCCTCAGTATGTACACATAGAGGTGAGGTAGATTCTCCTCAGTATATACACATAGAGGTGAGGTACATTCTCTTCAGTATATACACACAGATTTAAGGTAGATTCTCCTCGGTATATACACAAAGAGGTGAGGTAGATTCACTTTGGTATATACACATTGAGATGAGGTAGATTCTCCTCTGTATATACACATAGAGGTCAGTTAGATTCTCCTCAATATATACACATAGAGGTGAGGTAGATTCTCCTCGGTATATACACATGGAGGTGAGGTAGAGTCTCCACACTATATACACATAGAGGTGAGGTAGATTCTCCTCGGTATATACACAGAGGTGAGGTAGATTCTCCTCAGTATATACACATAGACGTTAGGTAGATTCTCCTCTATATATACACATAGCGGTCAGTTCGATTCTCCTCACTATTTACACATAGAGGTGAGGTAGATTCTCCTCAGTATATATACACAGAGGTGAGGTAGATTCTCCTCTGTACATACACACAGAGGTGAGGTAGATTCTTCTCAGTATATACACACAGACGTGAGGTAGATTCTTCTCAGTATATACACATAGGGGTGAGGTACATTCTCCTCAGTATATACACATAGAGGTGAGGTACATTCTCCTCAGTATATACACATAGAGGTGAGGTACATTCTCTTCAGTATATACACACAGATTTAAGGTAGATTCTCCTCAGTATATACACATAGAGGTGAGGTGCATTCTCCTCAGTATATACACATAGAGGTGAGGTACATTCTGCTCAGTATATACACATAGAGGTGAGGTAGATTCACTTCGGTATATACACATAGAGGTGAGGTAGATTCTCCTCGGTATATACACATAGACGTTAGGTAGATTATCCTCTATATATAGACATAGAGGTCAGTTCGATTCTCCTCAGTATATACACATAGAGGTGAGGTAGGTACTCCTCAGTATATACACATGGAGGTGAGGTATAGTCTCCTCACTATATACACATAGAGGTGAGGTAGATTCTCCTTGGTATATACACACAGAGGTGAGGTAGAGTCTCCTCAGTAAATACACAGAGGTGAGGTAGATTCTCCTCAGTATATACACATAGACGTTAGGTAGATTATCCCCTATTTATAGACATAGAGGTCAGTTCGATTCTCCTCACTATATACACATAGAGGTGAGGTAGATTCTCCTCAGTATATATACACAGAGGTGAGGTAGATTCTCCTCTGTACATACACACATAGGTGAGGTAGATTCTCCTCAGTATATACACGTAGAGGTGAGGTAGATTCTTCTCAGTATATACACACAGAGGTGAGGTAGATTCTCCTCAGTATATACACATAGAGGTGATCTACATTCTCCTCAGTATACACACATAGAGGTGAGGTACATTCTCCTCAGTATATACACATAGAGGTGAGGTAGATTCACTTCGGTATATACACGTAGAGGTGAGGTAGATTCTACTTAGTATATACACACAGAGGTGAGGTACATTCTCCTCAGTATATATACACACAGAGGTGAGGTAGATTCTCCTCTGTACATACACACAAGGTGAGGTAGATTCTCCTCAGTATATACACACAGAGGTGTGGTAGATTCTCCTCAGTATATACACACAAGGTGAGGTAGATTCTCCTCAGTATATACACACAGAGGTGAGGTAGATTCTCCTCAGTATATACACAGAGGTCAGCTAGATTCTCCTCAGTACATACACATAGAGGTGAGGTAGATTCTCCTCAGTATACACACATAGGGGTGAGGTAGATTCTCCTCAGTATATACACATAGAGGTGAGGTAGATTCTCTTCAGTATATACACAGAGGTGAGGTAGATTCTCCCCGGTATATACACATAGAGGCGAGGTAGACTCTGCTCAGTATATACACATAAAGGTGACGTAGATTATCCTCAGTATACACACACAGAGGTGAGGTAGATTATCCTTAGTATATACACATAGAGGTGAGGTAGATTCTCCTCAGTATATACACATAGAGGTGAGGTACATTCTCCTCAGTATATACACATAGAGGTGAGGTACATTCTCCTCAGTATATACACATAGAGGTGAGGTACATTCTCCTCAGTATATACACATAGAGCTGAGGTACATTCTTCTCAGTATATACACATAGAGGTGAGGTAGATTCTCCTCAGTATATACACATAGAGGCGAGGTAGACTCTGCTCAGTATATACACATAAAGGTGACGTAGATTATCCTCAGTATACACACGCAGAGGTGAGGTAGATTATCCTTAGTATATACACATAGAGGTGAGGTAGATTATCCTTAGTATATACACATAGAGGTGAGGTAGATTCTCTTCAGTATATACACATAGAGGTGAGGTACATTCTTCTCAGTATATACACATAGAGGTGAGGTACATTCTCCTCAGTATATGCACATAGAGCTGCTGTCCAGCTAGGTGTTCATTAGTATTCCATAGCAACTATGACTTCTGGGGTTTGTAGGGGATGGAATACTAATGAACATTTACAGCAGTCCTGTGCTTACAGGACCTGTCATGATGTCAGTGTCACGTGATCAGTCACTTGTGTTGGAGCAGTCCAGGGTCACATGAACACTAATTATTATTCACATTGTTCAGGACTCTGCCATGCTACTTTTCATCCCTGTTGCATGAAGAATAGCAGAGTTATATGTGATTTACATGTAGTAGTGCTGTGTGTGTGTGTTACATGCATGCAGCAGAGCTGTGAGGCGCATTGTGCCACTAGAAACACTAGTACTATATATTTTCCTTATAATTCCTAGTTTAAGACCTAAGGAATGGTCGTGCCAAATTTCCAGTTTGTATGACATCGGGAAGTTAGAGAATTAATTAGGTATATAACATAGGGGTGCACTTACTTTTGCACTTAGCATTGAATAATCAAGTTGAGACCCCTTTACTTTTCCTGTTTAGGACCCAAAGAATGGTCATGCCAAATTTGACGTTTGGACGACATCGGGAAGTTACATAACATAGGGGGTCACTTACTTTTGCACTTAGCATTAAATAATCAAGTTATGACCCCTTTACTTTTCCTATTTAGGACCTAAGGAATGGTTGTGCCAAATTTCAAGTTTGTACGACATTGGGAAGTTAGAGAATTAGATTAGGTACATTACACAGGGATGCCAATACTTTTAGTCTTAGCATTGAATAATCAAGTTGTGACCCCTTTACTTTTCCTATGTAGGACCTACAGAATGTTCCTGCCAAATTTCACGTTTGTACGACAGTGGGAAGCTAAAGAATTAGTGGCGAGTCAGTCAGTGAGGGCTTTCACACACACATATATATATATATATATATATATACTAGCTGATATACCCGACTTTACCCAAGTTAATTTGGTACTGGTGTTTATCTGGTGTTCACACGGAAAATCTTCTGAAGTCGTGGTTACTTTAGAGATACCGGGAAAAAAATATGTTCACCATTTTGCATAGTTCTTTGCGTTACCCAGGAAACACCACGTGGAGGTAACCATGTGACATTTACTTTATATAAAATGACATTGGGAAGTGAGAGAATTAGATTATGTACATAAAATTTGGACACTAATTCTTTTGCGCTTAAAATTGAATAATTGAGTTCGGACCCATTAACTTTTCCTGTTTATGACATAATCATGGCTCATGCCAAATTTCATGTTTCTACAACGTCAGGAAGTGAGAGAATTAGATTCTGTAATTAATATTTGGATGCTAATTCTTTTGCGCTTAGAATTAAATAATTGAGTTGGGACCCATTAACTTTTCCTACTTTAGACATAATCTATGCTTGTGCCAAATTTCATGTTTCTACGCCATTGGGAAGTTGGAGAATTAGAGGCGAGTTAGTCAGTGAGTCAGTGAGGGCTTTCGTCTAACCATAAATGGGGGAATAATATTAAATTATAATACTTCACCTATTATTCTTCACACCCAACATCATATTTAGTAGAGCTAGATCTTTAAAAACCTGTCTAGCACCGAGCAAGCTGAGACAAACAAACAAAAAAGTGTAACAAAGACATCCAACATCTCCTCCCGGCCATAGGTGGTTGCTATAGGTATAATAGGAGGGGCGGCCGATGCTGTTCAAATATTACGAACGAAATGACCAGTTTCACCACCAATGAAAATTACCAGGTAAAAACCTCTTATAAACGGCTTCTCTAACTTTGTTATTTACATGCGACAATGCTGATGATGTCTCCAGTATGTAGGACGCACCATACAAGCCCTTAGATGTAGAATACACAGATTTAATGTCATGCATGGACTTTTGAATGCATACTGTGTGCAGACTCGCAGCTTTAAAACATAATTGCGATTTTAATGAATTTACAGTAATAGCACTGGAAAAGATACCCATGAATGCAACGGAAAGATTCAGGACTCTCAAGAGAAGAGAGACGTTCTGGACATACGAATTAAACACCCTTGCACCCCTGGGCCTAAATAAAGCATTAGAGAACATTTGATGTGTATGTGTGGGAAATAAGACATATTTTAAATAAAAAAACACTTTATACTTTTATTAATTGTATATATATATATATACACACACGCACATTGTTTTATTGAATTCATTGAATGGCCAAGCACTGCCTGTGATTGGCTGAGCGCTGTGACCAATCACAGGCTGCGCTCAGCTGTAGTTCAATGAATGGCTGAGCGCTGCCTGTGACTGGCTTTTAGATCCCCACCTGCTGAAAGAACTTTATTACAGTACCGGGATGACAAGCGGCGGACAGGTGGGTATACATATTTTTTTATTTTTTACTACAGCTAGGGAATATATTTATATTTAAAGCCGTTTCCCGAAAATTACTGCAGGGGTTGCCGGCAGACTATTGCTTTCAATGGGACTGACGGCAGCCGCTGATGTCCTGAAAAAGTCGGCTTATACTCGAGTATATACGGTATATCGTTTATCGCATCTGAAATATCTTATATGTATTTTTTCATATACACACATTCTTTCACATTCACATTTGTTTTTTATAGACTATTAATACACATTTTACAGTCATTTATTCAATAAGGTTTTTTTTAAGCAGTATTAAAAAATATGTTTATTTCCCTTTTTTATATTTTTTTGGGGTTTTTTTTGATTAATCTCTGTTTTTTTATATATACATATGAACTAATTCATATCTGAAAAATTGTTCAAACCAAAAATATCCTTTTGTTACTCCTTTTTCACATTTGTGAATCCTTTCTCCCTGCCTTACATCTCCTGTATATCAATTTCATTAATTTTCTAACTTTTATGACTATAAATAAAAAGCTTTCCTCTGCCTCTAGTGCCAATTCAATTAGTTTCAGAGAAGCACGTAGATACACATAAACCAGCATCCATATACATTTTAATAACGCAATTCTCTTCTCTGCTAGACTGCAGTTTTGCGGTGTGCATTGCCCTTCTGGCTATATTACATGCTATAACAGTGTAGTGTACAGAAGTTAGTTTACAGAACTTTCTAGACTTTTCTATGTGATCTATGTATGTCTTGCTCCTATGTATTGTCAGTGTCTTCTATGTGAGTGAATATGAGGTGTATTGCATAACTGCAGCATTGAATGGGTTACTGTCTGGGTTATGGCTGGAAAATGTATCTTCTTGTATATTATGTGACCTTTTTTTATATATGTGGTTGCAAGGTGCATGAGTGGGTCTTTCTATCAGTCTGCTACTTAGAGTGATCACGAGAGGAGCCTGCCTGCACACAGACACCTTCAGTGTTGCAGCCGTTCTGAGGCCTTCACCTTGCTTGCAGGCCAGACCAGGGTTTAGCAGTATTCCTACCTCTCCTGGAGCTGAGGGGTTTGGTGACTGCAAGAGTGATGTCAGTCATCCCCTGGTGCTGAGTAGCTCTGCTCCTATTTAAGCAGTGCTAGTATTGACACCAGTGCTAATCAATGCTTTAGTTGCCACTGGACAGCTGCTGTGGAACACCTTCTGGTTAAAGCTCCTTTTTGTTTAAGTTAAGTTCTATATTTTTGCATTGTTTGGTTTTCTTTTCCCTTTCTTTTGTATTAGGGCCCCCTGATAGGGAATTGTCAGTGGCCCAGGCACGCGTGCAGGTCCGCACCTGTCGGAGCTATCAGCCCGCCGAGTAGGCAGGGTCCCTTCCTGGGTCAGGGGATTATAGGGAGAGGTATTCCCGTAGTTAGTGTTTCCGTTGCATGGCTGTGCCTTTTTTGTTTGTTTTTGGATATTGCACGTCCGGGTGGACGCGACAGAAAGTAACGTTTTTCATGGATCACAAAAACCTTATATATCTGGAATCTGCCAAGAGACTTAACTCCAGACAGGCACGCTGGTCGCTTTTCTTTTCCCATTTCAATTTTTTGGTTACATATCGTCCAGGCTGGAAGAATGTGAAGGCCGATGCTCTTTCAAGAGGTTTTCTTCCAGTAGTTTCTGAGGAACCTCCTGCCCCTATCCTGTCTGAAGGGGTGGTGGTGTTGGCAGTGTCATTAGAGTTAGAGGAGCAAGTCCATAGAGCACAAAATTTGGCCCCGTCAAAGCTTCCGGATGGGAAGCTTTTTGTTCCAGCTCATCTAAGGTTACAGGTGCTGGCTGAGATTCACAGTTCAGTGTTGGCCGGGCATCCGGGAATTAATAATACCCATAGGCTACTCTCTAGAACGTTTTGGTGGCCGTCATTATGACGGGATACGTTAAGTTTTGTTTTGTCATGTGAGGTGTGTGCCAGAACCAAGTCATCCCGCAGTCGGCCAGCCCGTATGTTATTGCCGCTGCCTATTCCTATGAGACCATGGACTCATTTGTCCATGGACTTCATTACGGATTTACCACCTTCCGATGGCAACACCTTGGTGTGGGTGGTTGTGTATCGGTTTAGTAAAATGTGCCATTTTGTAGCACTCCCCGGTTTACCTAATGCGAAGACGTTGGCTAGTTTGTTCATTTGCCACATCGTTAGACTACATGGTTTGCCAGAGAATATAGTCTCCGATCGTGGCGTACAATTTGTTTCCAGCTTTTGGCGAATAGTCTGCTCTCGTCTAGGTGTCCAGCTTTCGTTTTCCTCGGCATACCATCCTGAGACCAATGGGCAAACTGAGAGGTGTAATTTGAACCTGGAACAATATTTACATTGCTACGTCTCGGAAAACCAGGAGGACTGGTCGAAGTTCTTACCACTAGCCGAGTTTGCTCTAAACAATAGACCACTGGAGGCTACGGGGACCTCACTGTTCTTTTGTAACTACAGATTTCACCCATGTTTTGGCCCCCTTTCCAAGAAGGTTTCGGAGGTACCAGGAGCAAATGAGTTTTGTTGTGATATGCAGGCCGGGTGGGTGGAGGTCCAGAAAAATTTACAGCGATCAGTTCGGCGGAGCAAGCGAGTTGCAGACAGTCATCGCTCTGAGGGGGCGGGATTCTGTGTTGGAGACTTGGTTTGTTTGTCTACCAGAAATATAAAACTCAAACAACCGTCCGTTAAACTGGGCCCGCGATTTATCGGTCCGTTTAAAATAATTGAGAAAATTAACGCGGTTGCTTTCCGGTTAGAAATTCCCAGTGCGATGAAGATTAACAATGTTTTCCCCAAGTCTGCTCAAAAGAGTCATGGATTCTGGGAATGACTCCCCGGCCCCTGTGCTAGTGGATGGGGAGGAGCAGTTTGTAATAAGTCGCATTTTGGACTCCCGTCGAGTCAGGAATTCCTTGCAGTACCTTGTACATTGGCGTGGTTATGGCCCAGAAGAGAGGTCATGGGTTCCTGTAGCGGATGTTCATGCGGATCGTCTGGTAAAAAATTTTCACAGATCTAACCCTGGTCGTCCTGGCCCTAAGGGTCCTGGGGCCCCTTCTAGAAGGGGAGGTACTGTTGCAGCCGTTCTGAGGCCTTCACCTTGCTTGCAGGCCAGACCAGGGTTTAGCTGTGTCCTTACCTCTCCCGGAGCTGAGGGGTGTTGTGACTGCAAGAGTGATGTCAGTCATCACCTGGTGCTGAGTAGCTCTGCTCCTATTTAAGCAGTGCTAGCATTTACCCCAGTGCTGGTCAATGCTTCAGTTGCCACTGGACAGCTGCTGTGGAACACCTCCTGGTTGAAGCTCCTTTTCGTTTAAGCTAAGTTCTGACTTTATTTCTGCATTGTTTGGTTTTCTGTTCCTTTTCTTTTGTATTAGGGCTCCCTGATAGGGAATTGTCAGTGGCCCAGGCACGCGTGTGGGTCCACACCTGTCGGAGCGATCGGCCCGCCGAGTAGGCAGGGTCCCTTACTGCGTCAGGGGATTATAGGGAGAGGTATTCCCATAGTTAGTGTTTCCATTGCACGGCTGTGCCTTTTTCATTTGTTTTTGGATGTTGCACGTCTGGGTGGACGCGACATTCAGTCTATGTGTAGGAAAGATGCAAGAGGCAGATAGAATGCCATGTGTGCCAGCCGACTCTGGTGCCGGATCCCACATTGTGGCGTCCTGGCTCAAACCCAGCACATTTGCCCACCTCTCTCCTTCACTTCCCACCATCTTCTACCTGCCAACCAGCATTTTAAATAGCGCTATGATGCTTCACTGAAGCAATGCCTATTCTTCTCCCAAAGACACCCGTCAGCTTCCAGACGGTAACACCCTCCCTTCCATAGATTTAAGCAAATCAGCCCCAGATGTTCATGTGGAATAAATTTAAGCAAGAAACTGTTACGTTCATCCAGGACTGCCAACGGAAACCTGAGATCACTAAGTACTGGGGCAGTCAGGACGGACATATAAGCTTGCTATACAGGTGGCTAGACACAGAAATGGACAGAACTGAGAGGGAATGAATAGAGCAGGGCAGTCTGAACCTCTCACACAGAACCCACCTCACGGCGGAGCACCCGCCCCGAAAGGGATGACTCCACTACTTCCACGAGGACAGGTCGGGGGTCCGAGGGGAACCAGAGTACAGAAAACAAAGGAAAAAACACGTATATGTGCTGGTTTTATATATAAACAGAGAAGTTTGGCAAATATCTATCTCATGTATATCTCTATAGCTCGCACCTTATACCCAATTTTTTAATCATTTTGGTGTTTCTTTGCTGTGGAGCAGCACAATGCCCCCTGCTGGTGTGGTGGCCTGGGGGGGCCATCACATATGACAGTCGCCCCCGCCTCCCCAGTAGGGGTATGAGGGACAATGACAGCCCAGTTGTTATGATCGTGTGGGCAAACAAAGCTCGGGGCCTACACGATCGTGCCCAAAGAGGACTGGATGCACGCACACAGGTTGCACACGGGTTTCAAGCAACTGGCCCTGTGCTGCAAGGGAGGATGACATGACCCTACCTAAGCAGGGGATACGGCCCAATAAAGGGTGGCCCAGCGGTCTTCGGATCTGGGCCCTAGCTGATCCTAGGAGCCATGCATCAGAATAGGACAAACAAACCTGCTACGGGCAGGGACAGAACAACAGGACACACGAAGCCAGAATACACAGCATACAGCTGCCAAAATGCAAACACTAATAGCAGATGATAAGCTGAATATAAAAGCGAGGTGTTAGTTCGTACATTGGCCAATGAACTTAAGCTGCAAACCCCGGCAAGGCCCCTCATGTCTTGCAGTCCCTACACTAGCAAGACACATCTACTAGAGAACCCTAAAGGCCACCCTAGCACAGACATAGCAAACAAACTCAGCAGACCAAACTGACACAAAACTGACAGAAAATAAACGTACAAATGGACATGAGCCAGCAAGACACAGATCACAGGTCACACAGCAAGCTGACACAAAACTGACAGAAAATAAACGTACAAAAGGACATGAACCAGCCCATACTTCACACAGATGAAACTCACAGCAAGTCTATGTGTCCTCATACAGGGGGGATAGACAGTCAGCCACGGAGCTGACATAGGGAGCAGTGTCAGGGATCCACCAACTGACAGAGAGAGAGAGAGAGAGAGAGAGAGACATAAGACGTTTGGAGGTCACCCCTGTAAAAAGGGAAGGAAAAAGGGGAGCCGCATGTGCTGCAGACCAGGACTACAGGTGTCCAAAGCGTCTAGAGGGAAACAGAGAGACACAACCAGACCTACTTGCAACCACAGATCTGAGTGGGAACATAACAGATACATCCAAACAGTACAAGACCAGCTTCAGACTGACAAGAGCTGGGTTTATATGTGCTGAAGGCTAAAAGGGCTTGGCTTCCGGAGATTACCACACCCAGCCAGCTGAAATAACACTCAACCACCTGTAGCTGTGCTGCTAGAAAGCTTAGAACTACAGATCCCAGCAGCACATGTAACACCAGTGGTATGTTCAGGACATCCTGCAGCCACATGTGTTCCTCTCATGGCGGCTTCCAGCAGGATAATGCTCGGCCACA
This sequence comes from Eleutherodactylus coqui, assembly GCF_035609145.1. Classification (NCBI taxonomy): domain Eukaryota; kingdom Metazoa; phylum Chordata; class Amphibia; order Anura; family Eleutherodactylidae; genus Eleutherodactylus; species Eleutherodactylus coqui. The sequence continues at coordinate 298,566,949 of NC_089839.1, forward strand.
CACAAAGGGGGTCACAGGAAGCCCCAACAACATTGTCACACTTCCGTGGCTGCCTGGTCGCCAGATTTATCACCAATAGAACACGTACGGGACCATCCGGGATGCCAACTTCACAGCCTACAAGTTTGCACAATCTAGAGGCTCAGTTACAGCAAATGAGGAGCGATATGCCACAGGATACCATACAGAACCTGTATGCCTCCATGCCTGTCCGTATCACATCTTGTATCCAAGTTAGACGCGGTACTGAACAGGGTACTAGAGCCTCCATGCCCACCTGTATTACATCTTGTATCCAAGCTAGACGTGGTACAACAGGGCACTACAGCCTCCATGACTGCCCGTATCACATCTTGTTTACAAGCTAGCGGCGGTACAACAGGTTGCCAAAGCCTCCATGCCCCTCGTATCACATCTTGTATCCAAGCTACAGGCGGTAAAATAGGTTACTAATGCCTCCATGCCAGCCCATATTACATCTTGTATCCAAGCTTGAGGTGGTACAACAGGGTACTAGAGCCTCCATGCCCACCCGTATCAAATTTTACATCCAAGCTAGAGGTGGTACAACAGGGTACTAGAGCCTCCATGCCTGTGTAGTAGCCTGGTACAATTAGGCCCCTCCAAAACTCTATGCATGCATTTGTCTAATGTCAGTGTCTTCTGTGTTGCATGAATGTGTATTGCATAGCTGCAGCACTGAAAGGGTTAACTGTTTGGTATGTGATCTGACTGTCTGGAAAATGTATCTGTTTCTTTGTCATGTGACCTTGTAAGATATATGTTATTGCAAGGTGCATGCGAGTCAGTCTGTCTGTTCTGGAGCTGCAAGAGGACAACGCAGGCAGGTTCAGCCTGTGCTGCCCAGAATGAAAGAGGCAGAGAGGAGTCTACAGCCTGCCCTGGGCATGCCATACCTAGGAGATATGGAAGGACTCTTCCCGTAGTAAGAGAGAGAGAATGAGGAACCGCCACGCAGAGCACCCTGTTTTATCAAATGTGAGTATTGACCGGTAGAGTGTTGGAGAGAAGACAGCGTGTTGGCGGGATCAGGAACTACAGATAACAAGACTGTGGTTTCTCCTGTTCACCCGTGAGTCCTCCCTGTCACACCACTTTGATGTCTTACACTGTTTTCCTGCTGGCATGCATTTCAAAGTTGTAATCAAGTTACTTCAAGTAAAGCAGCCCGTCCGTTTCCGGAGGTTGTGTCTTAAAAGAACCCCATATGTGTGTGGATTTACTCCAACAACTAGCAATTCCCCCATGGAGGCCGCGTGAGGGTGAGTTTACTCCGCCATCCAGGAATTCCCCCGTGTCAGAAGAATCCGTGGCGTTTTTGGGTTTCTCGTTTATTAACCTGCCTTTAGCCCTTGGACGTGTCACCGGTTACCCTCCGGGTGGGAGACGGTAGAGCCACCGTGACAAGGCCCAAACTCTACCCCGCTGTCTCCTAGGCCATGTCCCGCTCCTCGAATGCTGCACCTGCCGGTATCACATCTTGTATTCAAGCTAGAGGTGGTACAATAAGGTACTAGTCTCCATGCTCGCCCATATCACATCTTGTATCCAAGCGAGAAGTGGTACAATAGCATACTAGAGCCTCCATGCCTGCCTATATCACATCTTCTATCCAAGCTAGAGGTAGTACAACGGGGTATTAGAGCCTCTATGCCCCCTGTATCACATCTTGTATCCAAGCTAGAGGCGGCACTACAGGGTACTAGAGCCTCCATGCTTGCCCATATCACATCTTGTATCCAAGACGAAAGGCAATCCGCGCCACCAAACATAGGCTCGATATATCAGTAAAATAGTGATAAACTCACCTGGTGCCAAGTGGGGCCCCTATATAGAAAAGGAGCATCTCGCTTCCCCCGGAGGTCCTGGTCGGCTTGTAACAAGTGCTTTGGGTCCTGCAACAATCCTGTGTGGTCCAGAGAGCAGCAGAAAAAGGAAATACCCCAAAATTCGATAACCAAATGGGGAAAATAAAAGAATAAAAGCACAAAACTTCCGCGCTCTTGTTGTAGGCTGGGACCACGACAAGCCGTAAGGTTCACGTTGATTGGTGACGTCAACACACTGCCGACCAGCGTTCGGCGCCATGTATCCCAGTCATTGGTCCCACACGGTTAGTTACAAGATATATGATATATATGAGACATGATTGTGACTACACTTTATGCTTGAGGAAGGGGTCATTTGGAACGCCGAAACGCGTTGCATTCCCATTTATGGTAACGTCAATGTTACTTTTATTTGTCACTTTGGACTTTCAATAAGTTTTTGGTACATTGGGAAGTGGATCCCGAGAGATTTTTTATACCATTAAGGAGCCTACAACAAGAGCGCAGGAGTTTTGTGTTTTTATTCCTCTAATCTTGTATCCAAGCTAGAGGCGGTACAACAGGGTACTAGAGCCTCCATGCCCACCCATATCAAATCTTGTATCTAAGCTAAAGGTGGTACAACAGGATATTAGCGCCTCCATACAAGGGGTCGGTTCTCCACAATAAATTCTCCTTTTGCTCAGATATGTAATCACTTATACTAACGCTACAATCACAGAGACAGTTTCATTCATCCGACAACTTCTAGGGAAGGGACAGTACTGGCAATGAGTGTAGTTTTATATATGAATGTATAGCAATACAAACTAGTACAAGCAACTGCATAAAAGACAGAACTTCACCTGTGCGGTTACTGTCCAATGATGATGGTTGCCAGTTCACATAGGATGACGGCAATCAAGGTTTCAGCAAGGGCCTCCAAAATATTGCACAGGTGTGCTGATGCTCATTCCTCTCCTGCAGTTCCTCCTCTGCAGATGCTATACGGATCATCACCATCCTAACTGAACCGGCAGCTATCATCGTTGGACAGTATCCACACAGCCGGCGAAGCTCTTTTTTTATGCATTTGCTTGCACTGCTATACATTGACACATAAAACAATTATGCTCTTTGCAGAGTACATTTCCTGTCTTTTTTATTCAAGATGCTAGATTTAGCCTCTTCTGTCTCATACACGTCACTGGTTGGTTCAAGTGCGGCCCGAAAATGAATCCATGAAGCTCCAGGGCCCCGGTCTTTTGTTCATTCACTTGGCATTTTTGTTAATTAAATTAAAAAAAACTACAGAGTGGAGTCACATTATTATGACCACCAGCTAATATCCAGAATAACCGCCGTGTGCCGCACAGACAGCAGCGAGACGGGCCGGGAGTGACTCAGTAAGGTGCTGGTAGGTGGTCTCAGGTATCTGGAGTCATGCTGACTGCAGTGCACCCCACCGTTGTTGGAGGGTGTGTGCGATCCATAGAACGAACACGACAATCGAGATCGAGATGGTTCCACAGATGCTCAATTGGGTTCAAGTCTGGGGAATTAGGGAGCAGGGAATTACTTGGAAGTCTTGGTCGTGCTCTTCCAACCACTGTCAGACATTCCTAGTCATGCAACATGTCACATTGTCTTGCTAGAAGATCTCATCAGCCCTGGGGAAGATCAACAGCATGTATGGGTGTACGTGATCTGTACGGATGGATTCATAGCCAAATTGGTTCAGAGTGCCTTCCACGTGGATGAGCGAGCTAAGAGAACGCCATGAAAAACTTCCCCAGACAATAAAGCTGCTACCACCAGCTTCAGTTCTTTCAGCAATGGTTGTAGGGTGTTTGTTCTCGGATGTTTTTCACCTGACACTCCAACATCTATCCATTCGATGAAGCAGAAAACATGATTTTTTGGAGAAGGCAACCCTTTGCCAATCAGCGGTAGTCCAATTCTAATACTGCTGTGCAAATTGAAGTCTTTTCTTTTGATGCACCTTTGTTAGTACAGGTGCAGTGACCATCCACCTGCTTCGGAGCCCCATACACAGTAGGGTTCACTGAACTGTTGTTTTAGACACACGTCTAGTAGCCCTCCTGGTTCATTTTCATAGAGAGCTGTTCCACTGTAGTGTATTGCTCGTCCCTCGTACCTTTGTAGCAGACATTCACCTCTCACATCAATGGCACGTGGTCCTCCGCAGTTTCCACTTCAGTTATTCCCAATGGTGCAATTTGTCCGCTCACGATACACTTATATGACAGTAGCATGCGAATAGTTCACAAACTGTGCTGTTTGAGGAATACTGCCACCCTTGGCCTAAAAGGCAATACTTATAATCATCCCTTTCACACTCTGATATATCGCCCCATTTACCCATGACTACAACGAGTGATATGTGAGCAGACGGCCTATTGCACATCTTATATACCCACCACACCAGGCCACGTCACGTCACTTACTTCATGGGCTACATGCTGCAAATGTTGAAAGTAGGAGGTGGTCATAATAATGCACTGTGTATTAATACTTCCATTTTTGAAAGCATTCTTACTTTTGTAGCACTTTCTCAAAACTGTTGCACAGCACAGTATATATATTTTTAGATAGAAATGCAGTCATGTTTAACGCCTTTCATTGACATCTACTGGTCTCATAACAATACCATGCATAGGTCTTTTTCGATTTCTGATCCCCTACTTGTAACATAGCATGTAAGGCCAAAAAAGACATATGGCCATCCATTTCAGCCTATTACCCAACATTATGACTTCTGTATGCTGCTCTGAATTTCTATTGGCATTGCTCCAATTCTCCATCTATTCACTGGGACATCTTGAGGACATCTTGAGGGCCACTGCTTCTGGGATAATATGCAGCTAGTTGATTTTTCCCAGCAGGTGACCATGGGGAAAACAGATAGCCATTTAGACAATTACTACCCAACTTCTTTACTATGGGGAACCCTTGCTTTTTTGCATCTTGGGGAGCCCCTTCTACTATCCCATGCTTAATGTAAAAGTAACAGCTGTTGCGGTCTTCTGGGCAACCTTTAATTGGTTCTAAGGATCCCTGGTTGGGACTCATGTATGAAGTTCCTTGTTCTTGCTCAGTTGGTTACACCATGGGCAGTTCTTTTGGATTTATGCTCTACCAATTCTCATCACTATGATTTATGTTTGCTGGCCTGGTACTTCACTGTCATTGCTTCTATTATCCATCCTTATGTGCCAAACTGTTACCATAGGAGGACATCTTGAGGGTTGCTATTTTTGGGACAGTATGCAGCCTGTTCCAAAAATTACCTTCCTAAAGAGACTACTCTTTAGGAAGGTAATCCCCAACCACTTCACCATTGGGAATGTCTGTTAATTATTTCCTCATCCTGGACACCCCTACAACTATGATGGTCCTAAGGGCCACTGGAGGATTAATTTTAGCCATGATTGTGTCATCATATAGTTGACTCACAATAGAGAGGAGGCATTGGTAAATTTTCTTCCTCTAGCTTTTCCAATTGATTTACAAAAGCATTGAGAGATGCTTGAAAGTCCTAATATTCACATAGAAAATACGATTGACCAGTCCCAGCAAGTCCCTAGAAAGCACCAGTAACCAGTCCCAATAGGCTCATAGAAAGTGCCTTTGGTCAGTCACAACAGTAACAGAAGGTTCCATGAACAGTCTCAACAGGGGCATAGAAAATATCATCAACCAGTCCCAACTGACCGATAGAAAGTACCATCAGCCATTTCCAACAAGCCCATAGAGAGAACCATTACCAGTCTCAACAAACATATTAAAAGTATAATTGACCAGTCCATAGAGGCCCATGGAAATTACCATTGACCACTCTCAGCAGACCCATTGAAAGTATAATTGACCAGACCCAACGGGCCCATGGAATCTACCTTTTGCTTGTCCCAATAGTCACATAGAAAGTACCACTAACCAATCCCAACAGATCCATAGAAAATACTATTGACCAGAATTACAAAAAGTACCATTGACCAGGCTCAAGAGGCCTATAGAGAGTACCATTAACAAGCCCAACAGGTCCATAGAGAATACAATTAACAAGTTACAACAGGCCTATAAAGAGTAACATTAAGCATCCCAAACAGGCCCATAGAAATTACCATAGACCAATCTCAACAGGCTCACAAATAGTACCCTTAACCAGTCCCAACATAACTAAGGAATGTATAATTGACCAGTCCCAATAGACCCATAGAAAAAAGAACTGACCAGTCCAAAGAGGCCCATAGAAATGACCATTGACCAGTTCCAACAGGACCATAGAAAGTACCGTTGACGAGTCTCAACAGGCACATTGAACATATAATTGACTAGTTTCAACAGGTCCATAGAAGGTACCATTAACTAGTTCTAATAGGTCCATAGAGCTGAAAAACATTGCTTTAGACTCTAATCGGTCATATTTAGTGTCGGTCATAGGTGGCTCCAGGCTTCACTTCAACCACCATCATGATATCATGAAGCTATGGAGCATTTGTAACTTTCCTTTCTGTAGCATTTTCAATAGATTTACATAAGCAGTGAGATATTTGTAATTTCTTTTCAGGGACATGGTCTGTAACCAACGAGGGAACATTTGAATATGTGCATCTTATAAAAGCTTCAGTGTATAATGTATTTTGCTTTTAAAGATGTTTAATTAAGTGAAATATTTCATTTGATGAGAGGAGCTGCCTGAATGCAGATCCCTCCGGAGTACACGATACAGCATTTCAGGCTCCTGAGAGAGAAGCTACTCTGAGTCCTGCTGGAATGTGTGTTCTTATCCTGTTGTAATGGGAATTGTCATGCCCCTTTTAAATAATGCAAAAATTACATTAATTTACAATTAAAGTGTCGTCTGGTTTGTGTGATTTGACTTTTTTTTCTTAATGAAGAAAATTTAGTTGAACTGATACTTTCCAAGAGCCAGAAACATCAAGATCTAAATACTGTTCATATACGTACGGGGGCAAACACAAACTGGTGTCATGACTCTATGTTCATGACAGACTTGCACCAAGGTTTATATAGTCTTGTTGAGTGCAATGGAAGACACATTGGAACCTGGAGATCAGAAGATCAATGGACTTCCATGGGCCTTCTTCTTTCTAGAGACCAAGCTCATGCCGTCCAACTCATTATATCTTCTGAAATGTCTTAGTACCAGGGAAGAGGATGCATAATGGTGAATCCTCACTTTAATAAGAAAGAGGAACATATTAGGCTCTATGCCAAACCATCTGGACTCCAAAGCAAAATATACTAGGCAAGTCCATTCTGAAGATTTGAAGATGATACAGGGTTGCTCTCTTTCATTTTATGAGAAATGATTTTTGGGCTTGCATCATTTAGTGCTTCCAATGTAGAAAAATTTAACTATTGATCAGTCTAAACAGGTGATGGAAAGTAGCATTAACTAGTCCAAAGAGGCCCATAGGAAGTACCACTGATCATTCCAAATAGGCCTATAGAAAGTTGCATTAAAAAGGTTTTCCAGGCAAAGTAGTATTGATGGCTTGTCCTCAGGAAAGGTCATCAATAGTTAATTGGCTGGGGTCCACCACTCGGGACCCCAGTCAATCAGCCGAGCGGGCGCCCACTGTCAGCACTGCTACACACAGGGGTTGGAGTGGAAGCTATTGCTCTGACCCCTGTGTAGAGGCTGTCACTTGTAACTACAGGCTGGGGTCTCAATGAAATCAATGGCAGCTGCACCTGCACTTATAAGTAATGCCACTACATCGGGGTCAGAGCAAAAGCTTCCACTCTGACCCTTGTGTGTAGCGGTGGTCACAACAGGTGCCCCATCAGCTGATTATTCAAGATCCCAAGCGGCAGACTCCAGCCAATCAACTATTGATGACCTATCCTGAGGATAGGTCATCAATAGTATTTGTTTGCAAAACCCCTTTAACCCATCTCAACAGGGCCAGAGAATGTACCAATGACTTGTCTCAAGAAAAATTTAGCCATTGGTCAGTCGAAAGAGTCCCAGAGAAAGTACCATTGACCAGCCCCAACAGACCCATAGAAAGTCTCACTGACTGGGCCCAAGAGGCCCATAGAAAGTACCACTGACCAATCCCAACAGATCCATAGAAATTACCACTGACCAGTCCCAACAGGCCCATAGAAAGGACCCCTGACCAGTCCCAACAGACCCATAGAAAGTATCACTGACCAGTCCCAAAGGGCCCATAGTGAGTACCACTAACCAGTCCCAACAGAACCACAGAAAGCCCTCTGACCAGTCCCAAATGACCCATAGGACATCCCACTGACCAGCCCCAACTGATCCATAGAAATTACCACTAGCCAGTCCCAACAGGCCCATAAAAGTACCACTGACCAGTTTCAGCAGGCTCATAGAACATACATAGGATTGTCATAGCAGGCCCATAGAATGCACCATTGACTATTTTCAATGGGCGCATGGAAAGTACCATTGATTAGTCCCAAGTCACTGTTGTTTTATCCTTGGTATTAAGCTCAGCATCATAAAACAGGACTGAGTTTGATCTTTGTCAAAGGATTCCCCTCTCTTCTATGTAGACCACTAGTATGGAAGTGGATATAGAGGTCAAATAAGTGGAATACGTGGGCCACCAATTTGCGCCAACTTACAGCCTTATATGTCTATTTTGATAGATTTTACCAGTCCCCAGAAATGTCTGGATATCAATGTGGCTTCACTGACAGTTACACTCCCTACAAGCAATGGACAATTACCTTGCATGATGGAATACTGTGAATAAATACCAAGTAGACCTGTCTGCTCACGGAGAAGACCGCAATATTACTCAATGTCAGACATCAAGATCCCTCAAACCCCATAGGAATAAGCAGATGGAGGTTTCTTCTTCATTATATACCGTAGTATTTCTGAACTGATGCTCCTTAACTTTTATTATAAAGCAGTGACAGTAAATTCAATGTTGTATCAATCCCAGAACCTGTAGAGATTATGGTGTTGGAATGTAAAAGTGAAATTGGTTTAGGAAAGTTTACGAGCTTTGGTTCTGATCGGGTTCCTAAGGAGAATTCATTGGCGTTGAGGAGCTTTGGAGTGTTGATTAGAAATGTTACTTGGGATACAGTATGCAAGCAAATAAAATGCAAAGTTGTTAAAATGAATGAGCTTGCCTTCCCGGCGAGGACCATGAATCTTCTGGCTGCCATGTAATGGGTTCTGCATCTCGCTGGCATCTTAAATGGTATCTAGGAGATTATGTACAGGTAAACAAGCAAGAATGTGGTTGGATGTTTTGTAATTCTTTAGCATTTGCACAGAGAGAAAAGAAAGTACTAAGTTTTTCGGCTAGCAGACTGTACCAGATATACGTACAGCAGATATAACAGAAGTCAGGCGCATGTGACCTGTGTAAGAATACATTTTTCAGACACTAGTAGATGAACTTCAGAATAAGAGACAATGGACTTTTTTTACTTCTTTTTTACTTTAAATCCATGTATTTTGGCCCAACAATATTTTTTGTAATCCAATGCATTTTAACATTTTGCTTGGTTTCTCCTTTGTGCTTGTAGTGTACAGCTATATACCGCAAGCTGGAGGACTCATTTTCTTTCAAAATCCATCAGTCTGATTGATAGGTCATGAAGCTAAAGATGCGAGTGGGGGTAAGGGGTATATAGATTGCAATCGCAGTTTGTACCACCATACCCAGGCCCTTAGGGTAAGGGGGTCCACCCAGATCCCCTGGGTGAGCTTCCCTTTACAACTGAATGAGCATCCTCAGATTGCTGATCCGGCTGAAAACTAAGAGTCAGTCGTAGAGCCTTCAGCTCCCTGCTCTGATACTTGCATTGACTGGGACTCGAGAGCAGGCTTCTGGACCATATGGCACAATGATGTAACCTCATCGAGCCAACTATGCAAAGCGACAGGTTACAGAAAAGGATGTGTTTTCTGTCTTGGGAATGGATGTAAGATGAGTTTTTTTGTTTTATTTAATTGGCAAAAAGTGGTACTATTACTATATGGGGGCACTATGGTGGCTACTTTTACTATTTTGGGGCACCAGGGAGGATACAATTACTATATGGGGGCACCGGGGGAGCTTCTGTCACTATATTGGAGCACTATGGAGGCTACTGTTAATATATAAGTAAGTACACTATAGCAGCTACTATTACTATATGGAGGTACTGTGGGGGGATATTATTATTATTATATGGGTGCATTTAAGTGGCTACTATTTCTATATGAGCACTATGGTGGTTACTATTACTATACAGCGGCACTATAGAGTCCACTATTACTATATGGGAGCGCTATGGAGGCCACTATTGATACATGGGAGCTTTATGGGGGCTAGTATTACTATATTGGGACACTATAGGAAATGCAGTTTCTATATTGTGTCACTATGGGATCTACTATGGCCCTATGGGACCATATAGGAGACACTATTAATATACAGGGGACTATGAGTGTGATATGGGGCCACTATTACTGTATGGGAGCATTATGTGGGCTACTATTACTATATGGGGCATTATGTGGGATACTATTACTATATTGGGACACTATGGGAACCCATATTTCTATATTGAGCATTATGGGGATCATTGATACTATAATAATGGGGGCCATAATTGCTAAATGGGGGGTACTATAGGGACCACTATTGCTATCTATTGCATGGTTTGGAGCAGTACCATGATATAGGGATTCATAGGAACACCAAAGAGAGGGTCCTGTACTTCCCACCCAGGTGGTGGGGTTCCGACTTCCAATTCCCACCACCAGCTGTTCGAAGGAGTAGCGGGTGAGTGCTACATCTTGTATACCAGACTCAGCTCCACACATTGTATATTGACTATGTCTGGTATTGCAGTTCAGTCCTATTCACTTCGATGGGACAGAGATGTGGGAAGGAAATCTGACTGATAAAAATAACGTCACAGGTTTAAAAAAAAATAAAAATAAATCTGCAACACTCACCCAAGCACCAGCACCAGGGTCCCTTCAGACAGCTGCTTGGTGGCAGTGCTGGCAGTCAAACCTCCACAAATCTGATATTGATGATCTATCAGGAGGATAAAGGCCCATTTAGACACAACGATTATCGCTCACAATTCGCTCAAAAGCTGTCTTTTGAGCGATAAGCGTTGTCTGTAACTGCACTGACATCCTGCAGTTTTCGTTTAGCCGTCGCTCATCGTCGTCTTTCAGCATGCTTATCAGGGATTCACAGCGGGATACAGCTGATACTATTGTTTCAGCTGTATCCTGCTCCCTGATGACAGGTCCCTGTCCAGCTCTGTTCTCCATACCCGGCATGGAGCACTCGGCTTTATAACAGCCAGGCGCTCTGAGCAGAGAGCAGCGGGATGCAGAAGGCAAGTGGGGACACACTGCTTGTCTTCTGCATCCTCCGCTCCGAGTGCTCGGCTGTATAACAGCTGGCCGCTTGAAGCAGGGAACAGCTGAATGCAGAAGACAAACCAGGAGACCCCGATTGTCCTCTGCATCCTCCACTCGCAGCGCAAGGTGATCGTTCAACGTTTGAGCGATCATCTTGCGCTGTAAATGACACAACTGTTATCGCTCAAAAGACATCTTTCGAGCAATAATCGTTGTGTCAAAATGGGCCTTAACTCATCAACATTAAAGTCAACATCAACAGCTAACTTCTGGAATACCCCTCTAAGACATGCTTCCCCAAATTAGGGAAAAAAGTATATGTTATGAAAATCTGTTGTCCTTGATGGAGTTATGGAAGTCCAAGGAAGTCTCGTCATCAGAGTCTTCATCCATTGGATTGGTGAGGGGTCCTGCAGTAGGTTTTAAGCCTCCCACCCACAGATCCAGTGTGTTAATGTTGTCAATCATATAGTTGGTCCAATTCATGTTTGTTCAACTTGGTTGTGATTTTTGGTTGAAGTTTTCTACGATTTTGCCGGTTTACTGTTACTTCAGTGAAGGAAGAAAAGTGTGAGATGCTTCCTGGAATACAAATCCTCCGGAGAGCTTTGTTCTGTGTTATTGCTGTCTGTAGATCATTTTCTAAACCTGATTTTCGAGGCTGATGTCACAGCGATTACTGCCATTTCAACACTGAGTGGTTCCAATTACCAATCCCCTGGGTGCCTTTCTTCTCTGCCTGTGGTATCATTTTATGTAGAAGGTTGGAAAATAAATTGGTTTCAGTTATTGACTCCAGAGTAATTTCTGTTGGATGCAAACTTTTCTTTCACGAAAATACAATTTTGGGGACACATGTAGCATTTACTGTCAATCATATACAAATGCTTAACTGATTTTCCTCTCCCAGATTGTAATCTCATATATTATTACCCACAGACCAGATATGACTCCTGAGGTTTAACCTGAACTTCTTGTGTTTCCGCCATCTACTGTTTAACCCATTTAGGACCAAGCACTGTAAATTTACGGCCCTTGGTCCAGAGCTTTAATCCCAGTCGATAGTAAAAAAATACGGCTGAGATTAAAGCTCCTGTAATCATTTAAAAGCATGTTGGGTTGTCAGCTGTTAGTCAGAGCTGAGAACCCTGAAGGAGAAGGCAGGAAGAGTTTTTAACCCTTTCTGCCTTCTCCTTTATTTAGTACACAGCACTCAATAAGCGCTATGTACTAACAAGTGAAAGTAGAAGTGTTTCTTCCACTACGGGAGCCGGCAGTCACGTGACTGCCAGGATGCCCTGGGACAGCAGAGCTGCAGGGTCCTAGAAGACCCTGACCAGCTCTGCCAGTGACTAGTGTCACTACAGGGGATGCTTTTTCCTGTAACTGGGGCTGCTATGGATGCCCCAGCTACAGTGGAGAAGTGTGTAATAAAAAAATAACAAACAAAACATGTGAATGTCCCCCAGAGGTCTTATGTGATGTTATGGGGGATTTGATAGTAAAAAAAAATAATTACATCAATAAGTAAAACAAAATTACAGAATAAAATAAAAATATATGCATGAAAAATGAAAAAAAAAGCCCAAAGCCAATGCCAATCAAAACTGTCGCCAAATGCGCCCTGTAATTTAAAACCATACATATTAAATATCTAAACATCCGAAACAAAATGAGGAACCCGTTTCCATACTTTACTTTAACGTAAATATACTAATTAAAAAAGTAACTATGAATTTTTAAAAAATCATTTTTTGCTTAGCTTTCTACCCCCGCTAAAACTAAAAAAACAGAAAAAAAGTAAGTGAAAAAGATATTAAAAAAACAGCCCTATATGTCATGGAAAAAAAAACGCTGCAAAAATAATTTGCGCAGCTGAAGGAAAAAAATAGGGCAGTTAAACCACGAGATGGGTAAAATCCCTAAAAAGTGTCTGGTCCTTAAGGTACATAACAGTCTGGTCCTTAAGGGGTTAAATGAAACCTGATCTTTCCATTCCAGTGTGAAGTACCACCATAACTCCTCAGCATCACGTCCGCTTATGTCACCTGCACCACAAAAACATCTCCAGAATCTGTCCTTTTCATACTTTAGAAACGGCAAAAACTCTTATTGCTGCCCGGATTCACTTTTGTCTTGACTGCTGTAACTCACTACTGATCGGTCTACCCCTCACTAAACTCTTCCATCTCCAATCTACCTGAATGCCAGGCTCATCTACATGTCCTACGCTGATACCTTCACTCTGGGCCAGTCACTGCGCTAATAACTCCACCGAGGGGCATAACTATAGGGGATGCAGAGGATGCAGTTGCACCCGGGCCCAGGATCCTTAGGAGGCTCATAAGGTCTCTCTTCTCTATATAGAGAACCCAGTACTGTGATTAAAGCATTATATTTCGGGCTCTGTTACAGATTGTGCATTCAGGCCCAAAAACTTTAAGTTATATCTCTGCCTGTATCCAGGGTCATAACTAAAAGCTCAGGGGTCCGGGTGCAAAAGTTTGGCTCGCCCCCCTGTAGTGGCCCAGAGCTAATGGGGACCTTCCATAATGTTAACTGTTTTGTTAGGACCGGCGGCTCTCGGGGTCTCCGTGTCCGCACCACCGATCCCATCACCCGAGCTGATCAGATGCGGCGCAGGGGAGCTCCGGTCGGTGACCTCCCCTGGCCGTCGGGGTCCCGGACACTGGCTCCGGGCGCATGCTCCTGTGCTCAGGGGGTGGCGCCTGGGTAATCGGGTTGCAGGGGATGCCGTCCCCGTTGCCATGACATCCTGACTAGCATGATCTGCACTTGCTGCTGGATGTCTGGATCTCCGCACTCGTTGTCTAATGTCTGGGTCTGGTTGCTGGCAGGCCCCTGCACTAATTAGCTGCTAGGGCGGGAGTTCTGACAGCATTTAAACGTGCCTGTTTCCTCCCAGCATTGCCAGTGTATGTTTGTCTCTAGGCTACACCCGCATATTTGGATTGTGCTCCCGGCTTTTGACCCTTGGACTTCGGACCCGACTTTGCTTTGCCTGACCCCTTTGTACCTCGTACCCTCCAGTTGCCGACTCGGACTGTCTGACACCTCTCTGTGTTCGTTTGTTTCCAGTGTTTGTCTGTATCAGTCCCGGTGCCCCGCTTCCCTAGTGAGTGTAGGGACAGTCGCCAAGTTGTCGCCCTGGGGCTTAGCCCAGGGGGGGCAAGTAGGTAGGGACAGGGGTAGTGGGTTGTTTTCAGGGAATCCCGGACCCCAGATCCCTGACATGTTTGTCTTGTGCCTTTGTATTGTCAGTGTCTTCTATGTTGTCTGCATTTGATGTGTATTGCACCTCTACAGTACTGAATGGGTTAATGTCTGGGTTATGTCTGATAAATGTATCTTGTTGTGTGTCATGTGAACCTGTTTTATATATGTGTTTGCAAGGATGTTAGGAGAGGGAGTTAATGCAAGTCTGCAAGAGTGCAAGTAGTTGAGTCTGTCTATCATACACAGTACCATTTGGTTGTCATATGTGGTAATAGGATAGTTCACCGCCAACTCCAAAACGATAAAACGCTGTGTGACCCACGCAGTGTTTTGCGCTTCCCGACAAGTTCATGTTTTTTTGTTGCATTTTTAAAGGACAATTAAAAAACATGTAAAAAAAACTGCATTTGGTATTCAAAAACCACAAGATTTTAAGAAACTGCATATATTATTAAAAACCGCATGTGGATTTAAACAATGCATGTGCAGCGTCCCAGCAGCCACCTAGATAAGAGGCCTGCGCTGGGGAGCTGGGAGGGTAGAGTTGGCACTTGTCACAGAGGCTCTTACCAAACTCCTTCGCGGAGGGCCGCACGCAACCTCGGCCCAAGTACTGCTAAGCGTCTTCCAGGCAACGATGGGACAGCGATTACCTGCATACGTGCGGTACCTGCGATTACCTGTATACCTGTACACACCGGTATGATCCTCAGTGGATAAATGAAGGAAGTCCAATCACACAATTAACTTTAGTACCTTAGTCCCTGGGAACGGACAGGGGCTGGAAAGACTTTAGGCTGGCTGTCCACCGGCGAGGTGTCATAGCGAGATCTGCAGCGATACATCGCATGCAGAGCTCACATTACACTCTTTCCATAGGATAACTATGGAAAGCGCAGCCTACCGCACACGAGCGGAGAATCATAGCGATTTTCCACCTGCGTGATTAAAATCGGGGCATGCCGCAATTTGCCGCAATTTTCCACACTGAGCCTATCAATAATGTAGGCTCATTGTGGAGACCTTTTATTGCTCCCTCCTCCTCCCCCACGGCGGAATATCGCTAGCGATATTCCGTCACGGCCGTGTACAGGCAGCCTTATTTGTAACTTGACAGTGTACACCTTTATACACATGAGCGCAGGTAGGACAGTAGACTTGAGGTCAGGGAGGAGACGCAGAATGACAATGGTCCTACCTGCCAAGTTATCTGTACAGTACCGCTCCTGGAAGGGGAACACTCCACAGGATGGAAGTAGGAACACTCCACAGACACTCACCTGATTCAACTCGGATCACTGCACGGCAGACTCTTCTCTCCACTCAGCTCTCACTTGCAGATAAAGGTTCCTGGGATAGGGACATCAGGATACCTCTCCGCTTCCTCCATCACTTCACCACATGAGGGTTGAAGGTACCCCCATGTGGCTGTCAGTCGACTCCACTCTCAACCATTGAAGATGATGAAAGACCCTTTCCCGCCCTCAGACACTCACATTTATAGTGTCTAGCATACCACGTGACAGGACATAAATTGATACTTTTCCAGACATATCCCAGCCACTTTCAGACATTAACCTCTCATCTGCTTAATCTGTGAAATACACATAACAAGAGACTGGACATTTTGCATCTACACAAAAGACACGACATGTATGACAATTGTGGAGGAGCCAGAATTATAGACTTCAGGCCACTACACATGTGGTTTTTGATGCATTTTTTAATTGTGTGCAAAGTGTGCAATTATATCCAGGAGATACCCAGGTTATACCAGCATAGTCCGTATCACTATTTACAGGGAGAAGTATATACATCTCTTGTATACAGTGATATCAACCATGCTGGTGTAAGGCCGGATTCACATCTGTGTTGGGACTAGAGATGAGCGAGTATACTCGTTTCGAGTAATTACTCGATCGAGCACCGCGATTTTCGAGTACTTCTGTACTCGGGTGAAAAGATTCGGGGGGTGCCAGGGGGCGGGGGGAGGCGTGGCAGAGCGGGGGGTAGCAGCGGGGAACAGGGGGGAGCCCTCTCTCTCTCCCTCGCCCCCCCACTCCCCGCTGCAACCCCCCACTCACCCACGGCGCCCCCCGAATCTTTTCACCTGAGTACGGAAGTACTCGAAAATTGCAGTGCTCGGGTGAAAAAGAGGCATGGCCGAGTAGGCTCGCTCATCTCTTGTTGGGACCTTTGGCCGCAGGTTCCATCGCTGATCCGCTTCAAAATACTAGAGGTAAAAGTGCTGCATTTAGTGCTTTTTCTTCGGTCCAAAAGCCGGGCAGCCATGCAGAAAGTGGACGAACCCCATTATAGTCAATGGGGTCCGTCCCACGCTGTTCAGTTCCTTCCAGAGCCAGAGCCATTCGACCGTGGGGATTGGCCTTTCCAACTCCCCAAATAGAGCAGAAAAATGGAATCCCCAATGCATATGTGAGACCACCCTTAGGCTGCCTTCATACAGGCGTGAAAATTCGTGCGAGATTTGTGCGTTGCGAGACACACAAATCTTGCACAAATATGAACCCTATTCATTTGAATGGGGTAAATCACATTAGCAATGTTTTCCTGCACCGCAATGCAGGAAGCAAATTTTAGCATGTCCTATCTAGATGCGAGATCGCAGCTAGCAGCCTATTGAAAACAATAGGAGAACTCCTCGATTCCCCGAAGTGATGCAAGCCTATTGTGACATGAAAATGCCTTGCATCTATATGGCTTTCACATGGCCTGATTTCGCCTTCGACAGTTTGAAGGAGCCCTAATCTGAGTATCTCTTGTATGTTATTATATATGTACAGCTGCTATAAGTTCTAGGTCCTGTATATAGTGATATACCAGGTTATACCAGCATGGTCCATATCACTACATGCAAGGGATGTATAGCTTATACCAGCTACACATATAATTATGTACAGGAGATATCAGGTTATACGAGCAGGCTCCATATCACTATACAGAGCAGATGTACATCCTGTAGGTACTGGTGCATTATGTCTCCACCGGAAGCTAGGGGTTGACGGGGCTTAGGTGGAGTTAACGCTCGTTCACGGCCCTAGCTGCCGATTGGATAATGCTCCTGGTATCTGCTGTGCTTGTGTGGGCATGGCTGACTTGCCCATGGACAGCGGCGGCATCAGACACATGGCCTGGAGACGGAGGCGGCATGCTTCCAGCGCCAGAAGACAGGCGCAGCACAACAGAGCAGTGGGTGACACCGGTGGGAGTACAGTGAGAGCCGAGCCGGGAGCACAGAAGGGGATGCCGGTGGGGTGTGTGCGGACACATGCAAGTGCGCCAAAGACTGTCACTGGGAGCCCGTTAGAGGCGATGGGAGGCCGGCGGGGACGACAGTTACAGCACACACGGGAGGTCAGCGGACAGCGGGATCCGAACAGTGACAGCAGTGCTGTCTGAAGGGAAATTGCCAGCGGGAGCGGGGTCAGAAGGGACATTGGCAGCGGGACAATTACACTAGCGGGGTCGGGAAGGCAGATGGCAGCAGGACACTGAGATCAGCGGGGTCGGGAGGAAATATGGCAGCGGGATACTGACAGCAGCGGGGTCAGGGAACTGTGACAGCAGCTTGGTCAGCATGGAGAGCAACAGGTTCGGAAGGGTAGATGGCACCGAGACACTTAGATCAGCAGAGTCCGGAGGGGAGATGGAAGCGGAGACCCAGAGATGGCAGGGCAGTGGAGACAGCCAATCAGCAGCTGTGGGTGTCACCTGGGTGTTCCCTCTATCTCAACCCAGCTCACCCATGTCTTCACCCCTAGCTTCCAGTGGAGACATAATTCACCAGTACCCATCCTGTATATAGTGATATGGAGTATGCTGGTATAACCTGGGTATCTCCCGTGTATAATTATATATGTACAGCTGGCATAAGTTTTACAACCTGTATATAGTGATATACCAGGGTACACCAGTATGGTCCATATCACTACATGCAAGGGATGTATAGCTTATACCAACTACACATATAATTATATGCAGGAGATATCAGGTTATACCAGCAGGCTCCATATCACTATATAGAGCAGATGTACATCCTGTATATAGTGACATGGAGTATGCTGGTATAACCTGGGTATCTTCTGTATATAATCATATATGTACAGCTGGTATAAGTTATACATCTCCCTGTACATAATAATATGGACCATACTGGTTTAACCTGGATATTTCCTGTATATAATTATATGTATAGATGGTATAAGTAATAACAGCTATACATAAAAGATAACATGCAGTACATACCTGGTTGAACCACATGTACCGCTCCTCTGCTCTCCTGCTCGACTCCCGACACTGTTACTGAACCGCCGGCCGAACCAATCATTTGGTTGGCAGTGCAGTGACAGATCGCAGTTGTGACCAATCAAGGGAGGAGCTCGTGCCCAGGGAGTCTGCAGCCTGTAATTGGCTGTCGGCTCCCCAGGTAACAGTCCCTCCCCTCCTTAAAGGGGTTGTCCCAAGAAAGTAAGTGGGGGTAAGAACTTCTGTATGACCATATTAATGCACTTTGTAATATACATCGTGCATTAAATATGAGCCATACAGAAGTTATTCACTTACCTGCTCCGTTGCTAGCGTCCCCGTCTCCATGGTGCCGTCTAATTTCAGCGCCTAATCTCCCGATTAGACGCGCTTGCACAGTCCGGTCTTCTCCCTTCTCTTGGGTCTCGGGACGAGCGGTGTTCTGGCTCCGCCCCCTTCTACGCGTCATCGCGTAGCTCCGCCCCATCACGTGTGCCGATTCCAGCCAATCAGGAGGCTGGAATCGGCAATGGACCGCACAGAGCCCACGGTGCACCATGGGAGAAGACCCGCGGTGCATCGTGGGTGAAGATCCCGGCGGCCATCTTGGTAAGGTAAGTAAGAAGTCGCCGCAGAGCGGGGATTCGGGTAAGTACTAAACGGTTTTTTTTTTTAACCCATCCCTTGTGTTTGTCTCGCGCCGAACGGGGGGCCTATTGAAAAAAAAAAAACGTTTCGGCGCGGGACAACCCCTTTAAGTGCTGGGCTGTGGGCTGCGGTGGTGAAACAGCATGTGGCGGGGGCCTGCAGGCCCCTGTTCGCTAAAGGACCAGGTCACAATTGCGACCCCTGCAACTCCAACCTCCAACCAGTCACTGCACCAATGTTTCCATCCTGTGCCAGTCACTACACTGATGCCTCCCTTCTATGCCAGTCACTATACGAATGCCTCCACACTGTGCCAGTTACTGCAAAAATGCCTCTACCCTGTGCCAGTCACTGCACTGATACTTCCACCCTGTGCTAATCACTACACCAATGCCTCTACTCTGTGCCAGTCACTGCACTGATTGTGCATCTACTATAGAATACAACTTATACTCTTCACTCTCATCCATAAAGCTCTCCACAGTGCTGCACCACCTTAAATCTCTTCCCTCATCTCTGTCCACCAAACTACTCATGCTCTCTATTCTACTCCTGAATTTAGAATAAATTCCTCCGTAATCCAAACCCCCCACTCCCAACTCTAAGACTTCTCCCGAGCTGCACCAGTTCTCTGAGCTGTGCTACCTCAGACAATCAGGTTAATCCCCAATGCCTACAGTTTTAAGGTGTGGCCTAAACAAACATAATTTTAGGGAGGCCGATCACATTCCCTAATCTAATTTTTCTTAATTTATCCCTCTCCTACATTCCCCCTGAGATCCCAATCCAGTCATCCCATAGCATTCCCTCTTATACACTTTACCCCTCAGTGACGCAGCCTATTTTGGCCATAAGGATACAACTTTTGGGGGGTATTTTCATCCCCACTTTTCAAAAGCCATGACTTTTTCATTTTTCCGTTGACGCAGCCGTATGAGGTTTGTCTTTTGCATGGCGAACTGTAGTTTTTATTGGTACCATTTTCAAGTACATCTAATTAATTGTGAAACTCGTATTCATTTTGTTCATTGAGAGCAAACAGAGAGAAAACATAAAAACTTCACTTTCCATTAAGTGGATACAGCCAGGTTTGTTGCTGTGATGTAAAAGCTGCTTCAAGATTTTAATGCGCTGTCTCAAGCTTTTATGTAAAAACTTCTAAATAAAGGATCAAGACTCTCTGCACTACAAACCTCGCTATATCCACTTAATTGGAAGTAAAGTCTTCAGCTGTGCAAGCCAGACACAGGCAAAAACTTCCTACCAGCAGCAGAAGCGTGTCCCTGGAAACCCATAAGGCTGGGTTCACACTGGGTGGATTTGCCGCGGAATTTCCTTGCGGAAATTCACTGCAGCAAATCCGCCTGTGACCCCAAATCCTGGGGTTGGCCATCCATGTGGATAAGATTTATCAAAAATCTTGTCCACACGGGCCGGCGAATCCGTCGGGGCAAAGCCGGCCGATGCGACATGGATTCCCGAGACGCAGCATGTCCATCCTTTTTTTTTTTTAGCTGCGGCCGCGCTCTCCTCTATGGGAGAGCAGACCGCAACAGAAAAGCATGTGGCGAAGCCACTCCAAAACCCGTGGACCTAGAAGCTGCAGAAATTTTGCGTTTTTTCACTACGGCAAAACCATGAGACTTCCGGCGAGAATACGACCCGTGTCACCCCAGCCGAAGAAGACTGATGAGCTGATTTTTTCTTTCTTTTTTCTACATGTTGCAGAGGAAAAATAATTGCATTTTCTACATCGTTGCATTCAAACTACCATAACTATATACATTTTTCCATGGATGGAACTCTGAACTGACGAGCTGTAGTTTTATTGCTAGCATTTTGGCGTACAAACTGCTTTTTGATCACTTTTATTGCTATTTTGGAAAACCAAATGAACAAAATAAATATTTAGAGGCTACAGCTTCCATTCCTGTCCGTATCATATCTTGTATCCAAGCTAGAAGCAGTACAACAAGGTACTAGAGCCTCCATGCCCACCTATATCACATCCTGGATTCAAGCTAGAGGCGGTACAACAGGGTACTAGAGCCTCCATACCTGCCTGTATCACATCCTGTATCCTAGCTAGAGGTAGTACAACAGGGTACTAGAGCCTCCATGCCCATCTGTATCACATCTTGTATCCAAGCTAGAGGCGGTACAACAAGGTACTAGAGCCTCCATGCCCATCTGTATCACATCTTGTATCCAAGCTAGAGGCGGTACAACAAGGTACTAGAGCCTCCATGCCCGCCTGTATCATATTTTGTATCCAAGCTAGAGGCGGTACAACAGGGTACTAGAGTCTCCATGCTTCTCATATCACATCTTGCATCTAAGCTGGAGGTGATACAACAGGGTGCGAGAGCCTCCATGCCTGCTCGCATAACACCCTATATTGAAACTAGAGGCGGTACAACAGGGTACTAAAAACCACCATGTCTGCCCATAGCATATCTTGCATTCAAGCTAGAGGTGGTACAACAGAGTACTGGAGCCTCCATGGTCACCTTATCACATCTTGTATCTAAGCTAGAGGTGGAACAATAGGGTACCAGAGCCTCCATGCCTGTCTGTATCACATCTTGTATCCAAGCTAGAGGTGGTACAACGGGTGCTAGAGCCTCCATGCTCCCTGTATCACATCTTGTATCCAAGCTAGAGGTGGTACAACGGGTGCTAGAGCCTCCATGCTCCCTGTATCACATGTTGTATCCAAGCTAGAGGTGGTACAATAGGGTACTAGAGACTCCATGCCCCCTTTTTAACATCTTGCATCTAAACTAGAGGTGGCCCAAAAGGATACTATAGCCTCCATGCCTGTATCCAAGCTAGAGGCGGTAAAACAGGGTACTAGAGCCTCTATGCTGCCTGTATCACATCTTTTATCCAAGCTAGAAGCAGTACAACAGGGTACTAGAGCCTCCATACCTGCCCGTATCACATTTTGGGTCCAAGCTGGAAAGCATACAACAGGGTACTAGAGCCTCCATGCCTGCCTGTATCACATCTTGTATCAAGGCTAGAGGTGGTACAACAGGGTACTAGAGCCTTCATGCCCACCCGTATCACAACTTGTATGCAAGCTAGAGGTGGTACTACATAGTACTAGAGCCTACATGCCCGACCATGTCACATTTTGTATTCAAGCTAGAGACTGTACAACAGGGTACTAGAGCCTCCATAACAGCGCATATCACATCTTGTATCCAAGCTAGAAGCAGTACAGCAGGGTACAAGAGTCTCCATACCTGCCCGTATCAAATTTTGGGTTAAAGCTGGAGAGCGTACAACAGGGTACTAGAACCTCTATACATGCCCGTATCACATCTTGTATCCAAGCTAGAAGCAGTACAACAGGGTACTAGAGCCTCCATTCCTGCCTGTATCACATCTTGTATCCAAGCTAGAGGCAGTACAACAGGGTACTAGAGCCTCCATGCCTGCCTGTATCACATCTTGTATCCAAGCTAGAGGCGGTACAACAGGGTATTAATGCCTCCATGCTCACTCATATCTCAACTTGTATCCAAGCTAGAGGCGGTACAGCAGGGTACTAGAGCCTTTATGCTCACTCGTATAACATCTTGTATTCAAGCTAGAAGTGGTACAACAGGGTACTAGAGCCTTCATGCCCACCCATATCATAACTTGTATGCAAGCTAGAGGTGAACTACATAGTACTAGAGCCTGCATGCCCGACCATATCACATTTTGTATTCAAGCTACAGACCATGCAACAGGGTACTAGAGCCTTCATGCCCACCCGTATCACAACTTGTATACAAGCTACAACAGGGCACTAAAGTCTCCATACCTGCCCGTATCAAATTTTTGGTCCAAGC
The DNA here is from genome assembly GCF_035609145.1 of Eleutherodactylus coqui. Taxonomy (NCBI): domain Eukaryota; kingdom Metazoa; phylum Chordata; class Amphibia; order Anura; family Eleutherodactylidae; genus Eleutherodactylus; species Eleutherodactylus coqui. The sequence continues at coordinate 298,590,189 of NC_089839.1, forward strand.
TAGAGGCGGTACAACAGGGTATTAGAGCTTCCATGCCCGCCTGTATCAAATCTTGTATCCAAGGTAGAGGCGGTACAACAGGATACTAGAGTGTGCTCCTGGGGCTGTACTTTGACAACATCAGTGTGCTCCTAGGACTGTACTCCCCGCAACAGCAGCGCGCTCTTGAGGCTGTACTCCCCGCAACAGCAGCGCGCTCCTGAGGCTGTACTCCCCGCAACAGCAGCGCGCTCCTGAGGCTGTACTCCCCGCAACAGCAGCGCGCTCCTGAGGCTGTACTCCCTGCAACATCAGCGTGCTCCTGAGGCTGTATTCCCGATAGCAGCGCGCTCCTGAGTCTATACTCCCAAGAACAGCAGCATGCTCCTGGGGCTGTACTCCCCACAACAGCCGCACACTCCTGGGGCTGTACTCCTGATAACAGCAGCATTCTCCTGGGGCTGTACTCCTGATAACAGCAGCATTCTCCTGGGGCTGTACTCCTGATAACAGCAGCACGCTCTTGAGGCTGTACTCCCGATAACAGCAGCACTCTCCTGGGGCTGTACTCCTGATAACAGCAGCACTCTCCTGGGGCTGTACTCCTGATAACAGCAGCACTCTCCTGGGGCTGTACTCCTGATAACAGCAGCATTCTCCTGGGGCTGTACTCCCGATAACAGCAGCACGCTCTTGAGGCTGTACTCCCGATAACAGCAGCACTCTCCTGGGGCTGTACTCCTGATAACAGCAGCACTCTCCTGGGGCTGTACTCCTGATAACAGCAGCACCCTCCTGGGGCTGTACTCCCGATAACAGCAGCACCCTCCTGGGGCTGTACTCCCGATAACAGCAGCACTCTCCTGGGGCTGTACTCCTGATAACAGCAGCACGCTCTTGAGGCTGTACTCCCGATAACAGCAGCACCCTCCTGGGGCTGTACTTCCTGCAACAACAATGCGCTCCTGGGGCTGTGTTTCCATTGTGACAGGGCTATAAAAAGCCTCCTCCGTACTAAGAGTAAGTAGCTCTTGAGTGCTCTACTGCTGGTCTCAATGTTTCCGTCCTCCTTTTGCCTGTTGTACTTCCCAGCACTGATTACAAGATCCCCTTATGGGATCGTTCACACTGGATGGAATATTCTGCAACAGTGTTGTGTAATACGTCCTCCTGTGGAATATTCGGCACCAAATCCGCACCGCTAACATGCAGATTCTGGTACAGAAGTGGAAAGAACAGAATCCTGCTGGCAAATCCGCATCAAAATCTGTAGTTAGCAGTTTGGTGCAGAATGTAGGGCCGCATATCCCACAAGGCGGCTGCCTGCGCAATATTCCATCCAATGGGAAATTTCCCTTTCCTATTGCCTTCACCTTTCTTTCCTGCCTTCCTCACAGTTTATTCACGCTCTCTGAGTTAACCCTTTCATAGAGGTGGTCCGGTGTGGAAACTGCAAGTCTTGTCCTGCAGAAAGATTGTGGAGAGTTCACCCAGCGTTTTTCACTGCGCTGTGGGATTCCGCCTGGAGGTTCTGTTACACCTGCTGACATTGGCGTCATGATGGAACCACCGAACAGAAACCATTCGCTGTCATTATCGAAACGCACACCACTTTGGGGTCTGTTTGACAGGGTTTCTGTTCATTTCTGTTATATTTGGAATATGGAATTACATAGATGACTACACTATTCTGTACTCCAATTAAAACGGAGACGAACAGAAGTTTTGTTAAATGGACCCAAAGTGGTGCGCGGTTCATTATTGACAGTCAATGGTGCTCTTCGTTTCCGTTTGAGGGTTCTGTCAGGGGGGGGGGGGGGGTCAAACTCATGTTCACCGAGGGCCATATCAGCATTTTGGTTGCCTTCAAAGGACGCTTTCTAAGGACTCATTCACACGGGCGTATTGGCACTCTGTTTTTTATGTATTTTTACATGCATATTACATACAGCTTAATCCCCATTGATTTGCATTGGTGAACTCAGATGTGTTTTTATTGCGTGTATTTTATGCATGTCCTATTTGGGTCCGTGGTATGGAGTGAAATTGCCCATTAAAGTCAATGGGATTGTGTAAATACGCAGTGAATATGCATAATGCACGCATATTTATGCATAAAGGGAAGAGAAATCTTTGGGAAGTACTTTTTTGTTTTTATTTTGTACAAAATGCAGTGAATACACTGGATCACAGGAAAAAAAATGTTGTCTGCTACTTGGGGTGTTTCATGTGTCTTTGGCTATTCATACAGATGCAAGAAACTTATATATATATTGTTTATCCAGCCGCCGTAAAGAACTATATTGTACTTCAAAACTGCGAGAGATTACAAAAACTTGTGTAGTGACCCAGCACATCATCCTGGTCCCCTCCATAAATGTCATACATGTATGTCCTACGTTGATGCACTGTACAAAGCATTTCCAGTATGTGTGTTGCACAGGTGCGGCGTTTGAGAGGTTAATGTCTGCAAAAATCCAAAGCCTGCATGTAAATGTATCAAGTCATGTCATGTGGTATGAGAGACGGTATAAATGGGAGTGATTGAGAGCGGGAAAATAGTCCATGTCTTCAGGAGTGTTGCTGTTCAAAAAGTCCAGGTACATGGGGGCACCTTCAGCCCTCATGTGCTGAAGCATGGAGGAAGAGGAGGGATTTCCCGTACCAAATGTGATTGGATGTTGATGGAGTGAGCCCTAAGAGTGAGAGAGAGCATCTTTTAGTAACAACTTTTTTTCAAGGCCAGTGCAGAGGTACTATCTAATCTTCTGATTTTCCTACGTGGCTGTCTGAAGTCTGGATCACCGCGTAGAGGTACACCCTTTGTTGGTCACACCCACGCATCTCCAAGGCTGGGTGTGACCAGATAATAATCTCTGTTCACACATGTGTGTCTTTGAGCCCGTAAGAGCCGTGTGGAGGTACTAAGTTCTGAAGTCTATTCATTTGCCTGCACTGTGAAGTCTACAATTGAAATGCCTTGTATTATCTGTTTCCAATTTCAAGTAAAGTTTATGTCGGGCTCTAACCATTCCTAGAGACCCGTGGTACTTAAGAACTGTCTGTGGCTGAATTTCAACTCACATACACTGTTCACAAGGGCTTTAAGCATTTGCTTTTGCGCTTGTCAGTGTCTGTTATTGACGGCTGCAGGACCCAGCAGTAGTCGCCATCAGTTGGGGTTGAAGTGCCCTTGATATCTTTCATCCATGGTGACAATATCCTAGTGGAATCTTTTCCCGTGTTCATCATCATGTCACCCAACAAATCCAGATGACAATGAATTTCGAGCGACATTCGGCAGCCGAGTTGCTGATCCGCTGCTAACATGCTGCTTACAAGTTCAGCATGGTTGTCAGCCCGATGGATGCCGAGAAAATTTTGCACAACTAGCATAAGTGCATCCCAAGCGGTGAGTTCAAAAGGTGGATCTGACTGTATCATCACACATTAATTCACGGATTTCAGGGCCAACAAAAATTCCTGCGTTTAGTTTGGCTTCTGTTTTGGTTTTTCCAAACTTGTCCTTCAGATACTGGAAACCATTTCCATTCTGATCCATAGCCACCTCAAAGTTTTCCATCAGGCCCAACTTTATGTGAAGTGGTGGAAGGTACACTGTCATTGGATCACCCAGTGATGCATGCTATATTGTATCGGCTGGCAGTGCGCTCAGCTCTGGACGGACGCTGTGTTACTTTCTAACAATCGCTCACAATCAGGCGAAACTATTTTTTACTTGTTCTTATTTGAAAATCCAGCAACATTGGTCGTGCAGAAATAGTAGAATAGCCATCTGAGTGATGATCTTTCAGTCTGCGCCAAATCATAGGCACAGCAAGTGCCATTGCCTTCCTCTTGCCATTGAGCTATTGTGTGAGGCCAGAGTAGCAGCAGATGTGAGGTGCCCATCATTTGCCTTCATCTCCAACTTTACACTCAAAATAATACTTGTAAGCAATCTTCACTCTCTGTCAGGTTTTTGCGCTAAATGCATGTGGTGTATGTACCAAAAATGTAGAAAAAATTGTCTGGATGGTTAAGACAGCTCCGCCTACTCATCTTTAGGGCTTATTCACACGACTGGCCAATATACGATACCATGTGATGCATGGGCTAGGCGTATATGCAGTAGGGCCGAGGGAGGAAGGAAGCCTAGCTCTGCTATGCTGTTTTCCCCTTGCTTTCCCCTCACTGGATCACCTACTCTCTCCACTCCTCCGGCTGTTTGCAATGCAGGGAGTGGGGGCAGAGCTAAGCTCCAGCCCCCTCCCCGCCCCTTGTCCACAGCCAGCAATGGCAGAGGTGGAGCTTAGCTCCACCCCGCCCTCTTCCATTGCAAACAGCAGGAGGAGAGGAGGAGAGAAGGGGGAGGGAGTTTAGCAGTTACGCTGCTAAACTCCCTCCCACCTTCCTTCTCCAGCCGCTGTCATTGGCTCCCATAGGAATCTATGGCAGCAGGCGTAGTCCGGCCAGGAAGATAGTTCCAGGGCTATCTTTCCTGCCTGGCGTAAAAACACCAGGCCGGGTGCTTTTGTGCCGTGGGAATATGCCTATGTGATCTGATGTATTGCAATCTATTGCATCAGATCATAGCGTATATCAGCCGGCCGTAAAAATGGCGGCCGATATAAACTAGTGTGAATGAGCCCTTAGGCTAGAACAGACATACTAGCCATATAAGAAAATAGTATTGTAAACTAGAAGCTTGCGCTCGTCCCGTCTCGCATTATATAGCCTGGCAACGGCTGATATCAGCTGACCGACATGCTCAGACGTGCCCGGATGCTGTAGGAACCCGCTGCTGCCAGGAGGTGTTACTAACGAGGCGCTGGAAGGTGTGATGCAGTTAATGGTGCAGCAGTTATAATGGCGCCATGCATCAGTAGTTGGCCAGTCTACCAAGTTGAGGAATATATTATGGACATGTCCTAGAAATACTCCAGGCAAAAGAAACACAATTCTAATTGCCAAAGGCAAAAAATACCCGGCGGTCTTATCCCCTAAAATATAATAGAAATACTTCATTATTAAAAAGGTACTTAGATTATATTTTCGGGGATATTACCTATTATGGGTATTTTTTGCCTTTGCAATTAGAATTGTCAATATACCAAGCTGTGGCCAAATTGTAGTTGGCCTACAACTTAAAGGGGTTGTCCCGTGCCGAAACGTTTTTTTTTTTTTTTCCAATAGCCCCCCTGTTCGGCACGAGACAAACCCGATGCAGGGATAAAAAAAAAAAAACGGGTAGTACTTACCCGAATCCCCGCGCTCCGGTGACTTCTTACTTACCTTGTGAAGATGGCCGCCGGGATCTTCACCCTCGGTGGACCACAGGTCTTCTGTCCGGTCCATTGCCGATTCCAGCCTCCTGATTGGTTGGAATCGGCACACGTGACGGGGCGGAGCTACGAGGAGCCGCTCTCTGGCACGAGCGGCCCCATTCAGAAGACAGGACTGCGCAACCGCGTCTAATCGGGCGATTAGACGCTGAAGATTAGACGGCACCATGGAGACGAGGACGCCAGCAACGGAGCAGGTAAGTGGAATAACTTCTGTATGGCTCATAATTAATGCACAATGTACATTACAAAGTGCATTAATATGGCCATACAGAAGTGTATAGACCCACTTGCTTTCGCGGGACAACCCCTTTAAGATCTAAATGTCCTAGACCAACTTTGACTTCAGATTCAGCGATTTCATGTAAATAACATGTTTTTCTCCCAGTAGCAAAATCTTAGTTTATCAGCGATACGTGTGCGAAGGAAAAACCGCAAGGTCCAGTTATGCCGTAAATATTCTCAGTTTCAGGCTCCATTCACACGGGGCAATCGGCTGCAATAAAAACTGCACCAAAAAGTGCATTTGTAAAACTGCGTGCGTTTTTTGTCACATTCTACTACAAACATAGTAAAAACATAAAACATACATGGCTTCACCAATGCACTTTTTGGAAACTGCATCCATCTGTGTGCTGTGTGAATGAGCCGTAAATGGCTGTAGAGCTCTCTGCATTATGGTGGCTTTCTCCCCTTTCACCTCTTTAGCTCAAAGCTTCCTGCCTTGGCGGAGCTGTGCTCTCAGCTATGAGCTGCTGAACAGAGCGGCGCGGAGGTGTGCTGGAGCTCACAATCCAAGATGGCAGCCACTCCCTTTGTTAGCTCCGCTCCCTTTGCTAAGCGCTAGCTGCGTCCTCCGGGGAAAGTGGAGAGACTTACGCATCCAGACCACATCATGGGCCACATAAGACTACGTGGTAGACCAGATTTGGTCCCGGGCCTTGAGTTTGACATGTGCTCTAGTGAAAACCACCACGCGAACACTCCGACTGAAGACTAGGAACCGACAAAGTTCTGTAGTAGATGGGTTCACAGTGCTTCTGCATGCTCCCAGCCTTTCTATCCCAGGGTTCCATCTGGAGTGCCATAAACAGCATCCAGCCGGGACCCTGGATGGAACCACAGACTCTCAATAGTCAAACAATGGTGCCCGCTTTGGTCTCTGTTTCAGCAGGTTTCTGTTCACTATACTATTCAACGGAGACAAAAAAGCAACTTTGTTCTCTATTTTAGCAATGACAGCCTACGGTTTTGTCAGGATCCTCTCTGAGGGCTCAGTCAGACAGCACTTATGAGCACAAAAAAAAATGCGCTCCACGGATGAGCAAAATGCACGTGACTGAAGGTCCGTGCATATGCTCCGTTCTCTGAAGCAGCTGTGCTTGTAGAAGCGCAGCTGCTCCACGAAGGTCCCCTCATCACTGAACACTGTGACAGCACTGCGGGGATTAGAGAATCCCCTGCCACAGCTCTCACCAGCTGTGGCAGAGGACCACAATGCTATCCCATTGAATTCAATGGAACCGGCGCTATAGCTGGCTTCATTGAAAGCAGTGAGCTGTTGGCAACCCCCGCAGTGATTTTCGGGGAAGGGCTTTAAATACAAGCCCTTCCCTGAAAATAAGCTCTAGGTGAAAGAAAAAAAATTGTAATACATCACCTAGCGGCACTGTTCAGGGTCCGGCATGTCGTCTCTCTCTGAAGCCGGCACTGTACTAAAGCATTTTCTTCTGGCAGGAGACTTAAAAATCCCCGCCACAAGAAAACTCTGCCTCTGATTGGCTGTTCCAGTGAGTTGCAGGAATATCTCTTTGCCAAAGCAGAAATAATTGTGTGTGAGAATGAACCTTGTTATAATCCTGGTTCTGGTGCTGCATCTATGTTATGATATCAGTTCTGGTGCTGTATTTATGTTCTAATCCTGGTTCTGGTGCCGTATCTATGTTATGAGCTTCTTGCTCTGAGTTTACATTATAACAGGCGTATGTTACCAAGTTAATGATGGGCCACTATTAATGGGACATTGCTGTGTGCTTCCTCCCCAGACTAAAATCTGACAGTCAGCCCCTCCCCACCACTGGCACACACCCGTTAAAGGGTCATAACTTAAAAAGTGTCTTTTTCGAGACACTTTTCAAAACTGCCAAGAAATATGCAAAAAGTATCTAAAACTCATAACTGATTTGCCACACGCCATGTTCTCAACTTCCTGATTTATGGCATAATAATTTATGTCTGAAGGCCATTCTTATGAAGGACACAGAAAATATCAAGGCATCTCCCCAACTCACTTGAGTGCCATCGGCTCCACCATGTGATCCCCCTGCAACTGTAACAAAGCAGCTGCTTTATTTTATTGCACCCATTGCTGCACTAATGACTCTGCTGGAGCGATGGGCACACGTGATGGGTTATTAGTGATTCCTGTGATCACAGCTCCATGCCAGTCATCTTTTTTAATGTGTCATGGAACGATGTAATTCTATTAGATCTATTACATGTAACAGTCAGATAATAAACACAGTATGTTGTCCAGCGGGTTTACGTTAATATAAATCATTGCCTTGGTAACACGGCGTCTGGGATACGTGATAATCACAGCATGTAGCACTCTATTCATGCCTCTCGTATCTGGAGATGAATCACTACAGCCCTGTGCCCCCAGCTTACTGGCCTTGTGCACATTGTTACCATCACACACTGAGTCAGCTAATTCTTACAATTTAGTTATTCAGCAGGTACGTAATTAGGGGTCTTGTTTATGTGATGAGAGATGGAAGCACGTAGTGACGGACTAGACGCAGCTGTTAGGAATTACAAATATACTTGATGTGATTGTTCCCAGCAAGAGAAACCACGTAATCTTGTAGATATGATACACCGAGAGGCTCACAAGCTCGCTATTACATTATGTATTTTTCTTAGCCATTAAAAGCTATCCTATCTACAAGATTACTTGGTTTCTCTTGCTGGGAACAATCACATTTTGCTCTACTGGTGACACCGTACCAAACCTTTGTTTTTATTAAATATACTTGATAAAACCCTCAAAATACGCATAATACGACCACATTTGCCATCAAATTCATCCACCTTCTATGTCTGATTCTGGGCTGGAATCAGGACCCGGCAAAGCCGGCCCATTAAGCCTGGGGGAGGTTACTCAAGGGTAGGATGAATCTGGTTCTTGTTCTTTGAAATCAATTGTATCTGCGTCTTTAAGACATGGATACAATTGACTATGACAGTGATGTAGTGACCCAGTACATCATCCCGGTCTCCTCCATAAATGTCATAAATGTATGTCTTATGTTGATGCACTGTGCAAAGCTATCTTGTTATTTCCAGTGTGAATGTTGCCCAGCTGCAGCATTTGAGAGGTTAACGTCTGTAAAATCCAAAGCCTGCATACAAATGTATCAGTTATGTCATGTCATGTTGTATAAGAGAGGTTATAACTGTGAGTGATGGAGAGTGGGAAAGGGTCTTCCATCTTGGCGTCCATCTGAGTTCCACCTAACACATAGCCACATGGGGGCACCTTTAGCCTTCATGCGGTGAAGATGGAAGAGAAGGAGAGATACCCCCTGCTGCTTGTGAGCTGGAGGTAAGGAGAGAGAGAGCATCTGTAAATTCTAATCCATGTTTTCATCAAGGTCAATGCAGAGGTACTATCTATTCAGTTAAGTTCCTACGCGGCCATCTGAAGTCTGGATCACCGCATAGAGGTACACCCTTTATTTGTCACCCCATTGAGTCATTAATCTCTGTTCACACACGTGCATCTCTAAGTCTGGAAGAGCCATGTGGAGGTACTACAAGTCAATAATCTCTGAAGTCTGTTCAATTGCCTGCACTGTTAAGTCTTTAAATTGAACTGCCTCATACTATTTATTCTTCATGCAAGTTAATGCTGGTCTCTGACCATTCCCAGAGACCAGTGGTACTGGAAAACTGTCTGTGGCTAAATTACTTATCCGCTGAGGGTCATACCAGTGTGAGTGTTAGAACGGTGACGTCCCGCATGACAAATGTTCCCCTGTTTCCCCCACCTATTGGGCATCCCTATCTTAGGGGTGTCTGGGATTGGCCCAGCAATACTCTGGCCTGGGCTGCGTGTGTCCATCTGGGAAGGAGCATGATAAGTGCCACCGTGGCAAGTCAGCACTATACCCTCCCTGCTCCCCACGTATATCAGGTGTCTGGGGTTCCCCTATGGGACGTTGCAGCGGCATTGTAAAAAGCTGCATCCTGGTCCACTGCCCAGCATCTCCTCTGCCATGCAAGCAATGTCATTGCACCACCTTCATCATTCCACATGATCCTAGCCAGAAGAGGCCAAGGGGGAGAATGAAGCATGCCATGACTAACGCTTGAAACGCGTAGGTGCTGTTGTGTGCAGTCACTACCTTTGTCTTTTCTATGGATTTATAATAGAGTTGAACTCTTTAAGGAAGTGCTGGGATGTTTCTCTATTTCTGGATCTCTACACATATCTTCAAGGGTCCATTGGAACCTTTCTGTGCACTCCTCTAAGCAACTTTCAGGTTGAGAGCAACATTTGCAAGATTGGGTGAGCTGACCTTTTTTCTGTTTTTTTTAAGATTCCCTCTGTCTCATAGAAGTGAATGGAGTGGTGGTCACACATGTGTATCACTGCTCCATTCACATAGGGAATTTTGGGGTGCACTTCTTAGGATTGATGGGGTTCCAGCATTTGAATCCCTAGCGATCAGACATCTATTTCCTATCCTGTGGATAGTAGATAAATCTCTTGAATGAGTAAACCCCTTAAAGAGCAGTGTGAGTTTAGTTTTGACCCCTTCACTGACCAAGACCACCAGAAAATTTTTAAAAAACCCTTTCACTACCCATGAACGCCAGGGATTCTAAAATGGCGGGAGGCTACATTGCTTGTTGCCCAGTGCCCTATTGAGGAATTGTACACTATCCTCTCACCTCCACTGGCCAGGGTAAATCAAAAATTGACTGTGATATTCCAGTGTGCACATAGCATTAAATGTAACTCATTCATAGCGTACGGACTGAGTTATACACTATCGTACCATAAGTATTTGGACCCCTGAGTATGAATCTACAGTTGTATTTATTTCCATATATTACTACTTAGTGGGGCTCCTTTGACCATGATGTTATTGGATACTCTCCATGGCATACTTTCTACTAATATCTGATGCACTTTAGCTGGTATTTCCCCCCCATTCAACATGCAAACGTTTGTTGAGTTCTCTCAAAGAAGATGGACGCTGTTCATATTTCCTGCCCCGACGTTCCAGTTCATCCAAAAGATGTTCAGTAGGTTTAGGTTGGGACTTTGTGCAGTCGGTCCAATCCTGGAACATCCATATCCTCAAACCACACCAAGGTAGGTCCATCTGATGTGAAGATGGAGTATCGTGATTCGTTCCTCCATAGAACGTTCTTCCATTGCTCAACTGTCCGAAGATGATGCTCCTTGCAACACTGTAGACGAGCTATTGCATTGAACAAACTATGGCTGACATCTCCTAGGATCTGCATCTTATGTACCATGCTTCAGGACAAGTGACATGCTAATAAGACACGATCCATCTACTGTTAAGGGCGGCCAAATACTTTTGGTAGGATAATGTTTGCCCTCTTTGTATCCAATTGGCATGAGATCTGTCTAGATTCAAGACTTGGCACCAGATCTAACTTTCTGGCATTGTGATTGAAGAACTTAAGAAGATAAACTCTGACTTTCGCTCGTATGTCCCGACTAATCTTGTGATGCTGACATCTGCTGGATGACGGAGCACAAGGCTAGACGGCATGCCTGCAATTTATCAATCTCGCATCTGTAATAAGTTTGTCTTCCTCATTGGATGAGTAAGAGAGTATAACTGAATATAGAAAGATGTGATATGATCAATGGACGGAAATATCTGTTCCCAGCTACTTGTTATATCACAGGAGGCTCACTAAAAGAGAAACAGATATCTTTGAGACTTACACACTGGACAGCAGTGCGGCCCCAAAGACCCCTTGACCCCTAGCCACCATTGCTATCTCCTTTATTATACCAATACAAATAATCTTTTGCAGGTTGAAAGATGACACGTTTTTCTAGGATTTTTAAAAATTATGATAATCTTAAAGGGGTCGTCCAGTTGTGAACTATTGATGGCCTATATCAATAGTAGATTGGCAGGGCTCACTGTCTGAGACCCATCCGTTCCCTGATCAGCTATTCGCCGGGTCGGTGCACTTGCATTTCCTAAAAGCATATTTGCAAGTGTTTTTTGCATGCATGCCTGAGCAAATACTGTGCGCATTTGTGCAGGCATCGGTCGTTGACATGGGCAGGGGATTCCACCCACCCTGATTTAAATGGGTATTAAGCCAAATTAGGTGCCGATGTTCACAGGTATGCCTAGTGTTTTGCACATACCTTCTTGTACCCCCCATAGACTTCTATGGGGATCTTTAGTGCACAAAAATAGAGTATGCCAAGTTTTTGTAGCATGAGTTAAATGCATGCGCAAAAAAGTACAGTGAGAATGAACCCATTGGAAACGACGCGCCCTACTCTTTGCGCAACACACCGGAAAATTTTGCGTACACAAAAACACACATTTTTTTGGAAGTCGTCCTTATGGAACAACAACCATATAAATGTTATTCCGTTCCATAGGAGGGTATGTGTACTCGAACGCTACATATTTTTAACTGTAAGTCTCACATAACATATATATCTACATGTCTATATAAGGGGAACACCTCAGCGATACAAGGCACTTTGAATTTCTCTTATGACTGACCACTGTTCTTGTAGTACTCCATACAATGATGATGCATGACAACATCATGGCCTCGTGCATCATAGGTGCCAGAGTACATCACCAACTTAGGAGTTCCGCATCATCACAGACTCAATGCAACGTAGGTGCATAAGTACATCTCCAGTACACTTCTGTCTCACGTAAACTCAAATTACCACAGAGCGTCACTGCTACCAAGGTTCCTGTCCCCCGTCACAACCAATATTTATACACAGCACTACCCACTAATCACACATGACATTGCTATTCTTATGAACTCCCTTAACCCAGACAATGTCTGTCATAGTTTCCATTTACTAGTGTGCATGTACTAATTAGTCGTTGAACCGGTCCTACATATCCTGCAGCTCTGTCGTCAAATCTAGGTCCATGGCGCTGCCCACTTTTTCATGGAGGGGGAAAGGGAGACTACTTCTACTTCCAATGTGGTTTTCAGCCCCTGGTCATCAGGCCCTTTTAGTCCTCCTCCTCACCCTTGGTCGTCAGGGCTGCTTTGGTGGCCTCCTCTTGCACTGGTCGTAGGTCTTCGGACAGTGCTGCTCTTGCAGGCTTCTGCTACTTCAACAATAAGCCTGGTGCTGCTCTGCTGTGCAGTCTCTTCCTCTGTGACTGTGTCCACTGAACTCTCTGATGGCACAGCAACATTTCCTTATATAGGAAACCGAAAGCATCTTGAACAATCCTGAGGGAGGAGGTATAATGTCCCTCTCACACTCACCTACCAATAGCCTGATCTTCTGGCTAGCTATGTTATATGTAACCACTAGGCCAACCCCTCACATTTCTTCTGAACACTTTAAAATGGCACTCTTGTGCCCCCCATCTACCACTTTGTCATTAGTCAGGCCAAAGAACGGGAACTTGAACCGCTCTCACTAAGCCAGCACTTGGCCCGTCCTCCTGCTCTCCTCTGTCCCTCTTCCTGGCCAAGTTCCAGGCCTGAGAGCCGTGGCTCCCAGGCAGCTTCCACAAGCAACTGCAGCTGCTGCTTTGTAAGAGGAATCCTGTCCGGTGGCACAACCCCCTTACACATCGAAGGAAAATTTTTAGAAATTCATGTCAGTGAGAAGATGGCACTAGGAAAGTAATTTTTTAATGAAATTTTGGTAAAGTCATAATGGTACTGACACACAGAATAAAGTTATCATTTCAGTTTTGCTATAGTGTACGTCATAAAAACAAGATCCTCCAAAAATAGCGTAATTGCTTTTTTTCCCTTTCACTTAAACATTTGAAAAAGTTTTTCATTACATTAAATGGTGCCACTGAAAAATACAACTCATCCCACAAAAAAAAAAAAATTTAAAAAAAAAAGTTACAATTTTTGGAAATTGGGGATGACAAAACAAAAATTATAAAAAAAAAAAAAGCAAGTAAACATCACAGATAAACACAATGTGACTTTGTTTAGTTCTGACTTGCTCTGATTTTGTGGCTCAATTTCTGATATTTTCCAAAAAAAGTATTTTTAGATGTATTTTAGAAATGTCAAATCATTCCCAACCCGATTCCAAGAAATCTCGGAAGATACGCACTCCCACGGTGATCAAAGCTGGGCTTTTTCTTTTACAACTTCAACAGAAAGTTTTTATCTTGACTCAGTTTTCCAACTAATCGTATGACTTATAGACAATAATCTGTAGAAATACTTGGTGTCTTGAAATAAAAAATGATACAGAAATGTACATTATGCAAAATGACCCCCGTACATCAACGGCTCTGTATTCGGGGATGCTTGTTTAAATGTTGTGTAGTGTGGCTGCCAAATCTCCCCTTCCATACAGTAACAACGGGGGTCAGCAAAGCTGAGGTGCATGGTACTGAATGGTGGAGTCCTACAAGGATAACAGAGGAGATACCCCTACAGCAGAGTTACCTTAGCTGCCCTGTGCCTACTCAACAGACATGGAGGTAACATTGTGGCCACCAGTTAATTTCATTATCCGCATTCCAACAAGTGCTGGCTTTAGGTTAGATGGCACCTTGTATGGAATTTTTTTGGTGCTGCACCCTGGTCATAGGAATAAAAGATATACAGGGGCTGAACCAAAATATCGAAACACCATATAAAAAGCATGTGATTTTAACCATTAGCACTGAGCTGCCCCTTTGACCCCTGCTTGGTTGAAAGCTTTCCTGCCAAATTTGTATTTACTTCACCTCTTGCCCTGCTCTGGGAGGTTTGGGGAGCCAGCTGATAACAGAAGCTGAGTGGCTAAAACCCCTGACCAATGGAACCCTATTGCTGTTGTTCACTTTTGCCCAATAGCATCTGTGTCATATTACCTCCACTTAAAGGGGTTGTCCCTCGCCGAAACGGGGTTTTTTTTTTAACCCCCCCCCCCCCCCGTTCGGCGCGAGACAACCCCGATGCAGGGGTTAAAAAAACAAACCGGGTAGTACTTACCCGAATCCCGGCGGTCCGGCGTCTTCATACTCACCTGCTGAAGATGGCCGCCGGGATCCTCTCTCTCTGTGGACCGCAGGGCTTCTGTGCGGTCCATTGCCGATTCCAGCCTCCTGATTGGCTGGAATCGGCACGTGATGGGGCGGAGCTTCACGGAGCCGGCATTCTGCACGAGCGGCCCCATTGAAGACAGCAGAAGACCCGGACTGCGCAAGCGCGGCTAATTTGGCCATTAGAGGCCGAAAATTAGTCGGCACCATGGAGACGAGGACGCCAGCAACGGAGCAGGTAAGTATAAAACTTTTGATAACTTCTGTATGGCTCATAATTAATGCACAATGTACATTACAAAGTGCATTAATATGGCCATACAGAAGTGTATAGACCCACTTTGTTTCGCGGGACAACCCCTTTAAGTTACATAGGATCATAAATCATATTTCAATAAGACATGTAGAGGCCGATTTAAAGGCATGCATTTCGTAATGTGGTGCCCATATTTTTGTTCACCACCTGTATATTGCACTGAGGGGCCGTCTGCCTGAGTTCTGTTTTGGTACGGCTCTGCATCTCTACAACATGAGCAAATACTATGTATACAACACGCAGTTTGGTTTGAGAAGTGCAACCTCTGCCAACTTCATTGGGCGCCCCAAATCTGGATCTCAATCCCATCGAGCATCTTGGGGATGAACTAGAATGCCATATCCGTGCACGCCCAACATGCTCATCATCACCCCATTATCTGAAGTTCTCCTTGAGGAATGGAGGCAAATCCCGCCGGTGTTAAGCGGCCTAGGAGGGTTTCCTCCTAGGCAGCCCAACACCGTATGGAAAAATGTTTCATGACCTTCTCTGTGTCCCAATACTTCTGTCAGCACAGTATATGAGTACATTATGGCAGTATTCTTTAGTATTTGCCTGTACACTTGGATGCATAGCGCAGGCCTTGTATGGAAGTATTACTTGGCATTGTACGGCAGTGTTCAGGGACCCTACAATACTTGTTCTCCACTCGTCTTCTCTAAATGGGTAATTGTTTTCGCTGGATGTCTTTTTGCTCCTCTGCCAAGAAGTTTCCCATTATCTAGTAGTTGTTATTTTATCCTGACACTTCTCTAATAAATGATGCTCCCGATGTTTGTAGCTTTGATCTTTCACAATGTGACATAATTAGATGTAATCACACAATGTTGCTTACTATACAGTGAAATCTGGCCTGAAGAAGACAATGAATCGGATTGGCATCAAAGGCAGGGTCGGGTTTTGCTAAGATGACACATAATGACTGAGTGAGATAGCGGAGGGGGTCTAATCGGCGCCACATATTTGTTTTATTTGGGCTGCAAATTAAATTTTTCCCTGTGAACTGGCCGGCTCATTGAAAACACAAGATAAGGTTCTTATCTGACATGATAAAAGAAGAGTTCTCACCCAAATCTCTGGTTTATTTTCCAGCTAGAAGAAGAAACCTCCATCATTGTGATGTCAGATTTGCAGTGAAAGTTGTGGCTTTCCCATTAACGGGATGTATCAGCTATGTGTTTTTTTTATTATTTGAAACCAGATATTGACACATTTTCCATTTTCTAATTATTCTTTATTTTCTTATAGAATTTTTTTTTTTTATTTCTATTGTCTATACATTACTAGGTGGGGAGGGGGCAACTTGCCTGAGCTGGAGATATTCTTCATGGCAGCATTTAAGAGGTATGTTTTACAGCAGAGATCATGGGCCATTCACACAGTGGCCATGAACAGTATTGTGGGCATGCGCTGTGACCTGTGCAGGGAGGGGAGGAGGTGTGCTGTGGCTACGAGAATGGTGGATCCTGTGTTCTCTATATTGGTGTCACCTCTCAGTGTAATCCTGCCTGCGATGATAATGAGATGACTGCTGAAAAGTTTTCTCTACAGAACAGAAAGTGTAAGACTGTTATTAAGCTTAATGGTCGGTGTGCAGTGAGGGGTATAAGGTGAGCTGTGACATCTATTGTGAATAGTGGCTCCTGTGTTATCTATATATTGGTGTCACCTCTCAGTGTAATCTGGCTTGTTGTAATGAGATGAAGTATGGGAAGTTTTCTTTACAGAACAGGAAGCATCAGGCTTTTATTAAGCTTAGTGGTCCGTGTGAGAAATTCAGAATTTTAGGATTTCTTATATTGTAACCTTAAAAATAAAAAAAAAAAGTGAAAATTATTAAAAGCTAGTTTTATCAGAAAAACCTGATTTATATAACAGATTATTTTCTGACAACACATCTCCCTTAAAGGGGTTTTACCACAACTTACAATATCTTCACAACCACTCTGCCCTTCCTGGATACTGCTGACCAGAACTTGGCTGCAGCAGCCAATCACTAGACAGCAGTGGACTTCTATAGGCAGTGATTGGCTGCAGCAGTCACATGTCCTGCAGCAGCTATGAAGGACATAGTGGTTGTGAAGCAATTTTAAGCCATAGGAAAATCCCTTTAAAGACACTTATCCCACATCTATAGGCTACACAATAAATATCTGCTCACTGGGGATCCAGCTGCTGGGGCCCTAAATGATCTAAAGACTGGCACAACAAAATGCCCCCTGTGAGTTGAATGCGACAGGAGGAGATCAATGTCCCACCATCACATAGAGAGTAAATGGAGTCATGGTCATGGACTGCTGTTTCATTCACAGGGGCATTTAGGGTATGTGCATCTTAGGATCATTGGGCGTTCCAGCCGTCGGACCTCCAGGAATCAGACATTTATCACCTACGCTGTGGGCAGGAGATAAATGTCTTTAATGGAAAAGCTTCTTAAATGAATTGGAGGACTCAGCATAGCCAAATGTTACATGGTTGCCCATTCATTTGAATAGGTGCCATGTAATACCACACTTTTCCTGTAGTGGCTGCTGCACAGAGCTTTATCCTGCGATCAGTTGATCACGAGCAGGTCCTTAGTTATGGTTGCCTTTTAAGATGCTGTTTTAATGGGTCTCCTTTTCATTCTTCCACCCATAGAGTTTGCAGATGTGGCTGCTATAGGGACCTTGGAAAGTGGAAGCCCCTTCTTGATTGGTTCCATGTTCATTGCTGTTGGGTGCTGAGAACGTATGGAAGATTCTCTACAAAGAAACCATATTGTTAGCAAACAAGGTGATGGGGAACTGGCCCAAGGGTCAAAGGGAAATGTATTTAATGGGAAACAAACACTAAGGTCCCACCATTGTGGGAGCCCCATGCTGATTGTTTCCATTCACTTTGCTGTTGGGTGCTGGGAAGTTGTGCAAGACTCTTGACAAATGAAGTGCACTGTTAGTAAATAAGGTGGTGGGGAACTGGCCCAAGGGTCAAGGAAAGGTTGTGGAAGGGGA
Source organism: Eleutherodactylus coqui (assembly GCF_035609145.1). NCBI lineage: Eukaryota > Metazoa > Chordata > Amphibia > Anura > Eleutherodactylidae > Eleutherodactylus > Eleutherodactylus coqui. The sequence goes on from NC_089839.1 coordinate 298,608,103, forward strand.
AGCAAACACCTGGTCCTCCTGTCCAAAACCTGCACCATTATGGGGCCCTATCCTGATTGGTTCCATGTTCTTTGCTGTTAGGTGATGAGAACCTGTGCAGGACTCTCTACAGTAGAAGCACATTGTTAGCAAACAAGATGATGGGGAACTGGCCCAAGGCAAGGGTATGGAAGGGGAAACAAACACAAGGTCCTTCTATCCAAAACCTGCACTATTGTGGGGGCTCCGTCCTTATTGGTTCTATCCTCTTTGCTGTTGGGTGCTGAGAAGTTGTGCAGGACTCTCTACAAAGTAACTGCACTGTTACTAAACAAGATGGTGTGGAACTGGCCCAAGGGTCAAGGAAAGTGTTACGGCACTCTGCCCCCCAGAGCGCCAGGTGGGGTGCCCTGATCTTCCCGCACCCCACTGTCCCTGCCTACTTGCCTCGGCCCTGGCTAACCCCAGGCGGACAACTGGACGGCGGTCCCTGCGCTGGCTAGGGACCTGGCGACTACCTGGATGGAACTACTAACAGGGGACAGAGTGCCGACAGAAGAGGCAGGTGGAACAAACCAACAAAACTTACAAGCAGAGTAAGGCTGGAGATGGAGCTCACAGGTAAACAGGCCAGATACTGACGAGCAACTAGCACAGACTGGAACAGACCTGACTAGAGGCTAGCAGAACCAACAAAAACAGACTGAGTAACAGGGGACCAGAGGGAGCTGACCGACAACTAGGGACTGACTGAGGAGAACCGCAGACAGACTGGCTAGGTGCATGCAGAATCAATAACTGGCCATGAGCTCAGTTCACTGCCAGTCTTTTAACCACCCAGTTCCATAGGTTCGGGAACAGAGACTGGTACGGACGGGGAGGGAACAGGACAAATGACCTCCCTGACTGAAGTCTTTCTGCCGATTCAGACTGTGGACGCTGAGGCCTCCAGGGGCAAGTTATCACCCGATGTCCAGCTTTCCCGCAGTAGAGACAGAGATTATGTAATAACCGAATCCGGCGTCGCTCCTTGGGGTCCAGCGGGTCGGGGGGGCACGCCCACGCCGCCGCCCACTGGCCAACCCAAGCTGCTGGGATGACCTCGACACAGGGCTCCAGGCTGCTGGAGCCGACGCCGGAGCGACGCGCGCCGACCGCGGGACCCCATGCCGCACTGTATGGTAACAGAAAGGGTATGGAAGCGGAAACAAACACTGTCCCTTCTTTCCAAAATCTGCCCCCTTTCAGAGACCAGTTTGATCTGCACCATGGGGCCCCTCTCTTTTATGTTATTAGTTTTTCAGCTAAAGACTAATTACAACTATGATTAGATTTTAATTCCTTTAGTTCTGATAATCCAATGATGTACATTCCAGAGGCGCTAATCTCCGACCTCCGTCCATGGGAGCAGAGAGCGCTGTGCGGTCTTACTATCACAGAATTTAAACCCTTCCTGCCTTGTGATATAATAGTAATTGGATAAAATGCAATTTTTTTTTAATTTAAAGCCACACATAATAGGCATTACCACATTCGTAACGGCCCAGACAATGAAATATTTCGTTATTTATTACGCATGGTCAAAGCCGCAAAAATAGTTTTAAGAAGTAATGCCAGAATTTCTATTTTTCCTTAGTTCGCCTCCCAAAAAAGGCAATAAAAAGCAAAGTAATCCAAGAGTCCCATGTACCTCAAACTGGTACCAATAAAAACTACTTGTCTTACATACAACAAGACCTCACAGACCTCCGTTGCCAGAAAAATCTTCTGGGTCTCAGAATGCGGCGACGGAGATTGAATTGTTTTTCTTTAAAACTGTGTTTTTATTGTGAAAAAGTAAGGAAAATAAAAAAAATCTCTATAAAAGTGTTATCGCAGTAATCGCGTTGATCCAGAAAGTCATTTTTACCAAATCCTGAACGCCAGAAAAACAAAACCCCAAAACAATGGCGCAGCTTCGGTTTTCTTTTTCATCCCCTGCAACGATGAATATCGCTTGGTCCTTAAGGCATAAAAGGCTGGTGACTAAGGGGTTAAGCTCTTATTCCATAAGGAGTTAAAGCTTTGACCCAGTCCTGATCCGGTGTGTCGCACCGCCCGCTCTGTGATCTTGTAGCTCCCCCGCTCGGCTCCCGCTATCATGTGTACACATCGCCATTGTGCTGCATATTCAGAATATAAAATAGAGCTGATCCAAATATTTATATTTCACCTCATGTTTATCCGTACGCGGAAAGGAAAATGAATCCGTAACAGATGGAGCTGCGATAAATGCGCTGACTGGACCGTGAAATCTGTTATTACTAACTAACAATGCAAGTGGAAATAACAGACGGATGGAGCAGAGCTGACGCGGCTTGTCGTGCCGTCACCTTATGTTATCTGCAGGTTTACATAGTACTAAGGTCTCAAAAACTGCTGCATAGGGGTTGTTTGCCCGAGCTTCATGGTGATATCTGGTCACGTCAGGCACGGAAAAATTGCAAGATTACTGCAACGTAATTTACATGCTGGCCAACGGATTGTCCCATTTGTGGCCAATTTGCAAGATTATCCTGCCAAAACTACGACTCTTGGCAAGTGTGCGATGTCCGTGATTTCCTTTGGGAGTGGATATACGAGCTGCACTCAAGCCTTAAAATAACTACTGATAACTATAATATATATATATATATACATACTCACTGGATATAAAAAGTCTACGCACCCCTGTTAGAATGCCATGCTTTTGTCAAGCTCATCATGTTCAAAAATCCGACAAAGGTGAATCCTTTCCGATTTCTTTCCGCCTTCCATGTGACCCGTTATCTGTACATTTCCATTGAAAAACCAACTGAAATCTGAAGTTTTGTGAGTCCTGGATTGCTCGGGTAGCCTTTGGTAGTGCGTTCCAGAGGACTGGTGCTGCTCTGGAGAAGTCTTGGAGGCGGGAATGAGAAGTTCGAATTAAAGGGGCACTCAGTCTGGTTTCGTTAGCAGAGCGGAGAGCCCGGGCTGGGTGATGGATTGAGATGAGGGAGGCGATATAGGGGGGCGCTGAACTGTGGAGGGCTTTGTGGATGAAGGTAGTGAGTTTAAATTGTATTCTGTATTTAACGGGCAGCCAGTGCAGTGACCGGCACAGGGCAGAGATGTCCGAGTAGTGGCTGGACAGGAAGATGAGCCTGGCTGCTGCATTCAGGATGGATTGGAGAGGGTTGAGTCTGGTGCAGGGAGGCCGATCAGCAACGAGTTGCAATAATCGAGGCGAGAGTTGATGAGGACAACAGTAAGCGTTTTTAGCATGTCCATGAGGAGTAAAGAGCGGATTCTTGTGATGTTCTTGAGGTGCAGCTAACATGTTCGGGCGAGCGATTGGATGTAGGGGGTAAAGGAGAGATCAGAGTCGAATATAACCCAAAGGCAGCGGGCGTACTGTCTGGGAGTTATGGTGCCACACACTGAGATGGAGATGTCAGGATGAGGTCGGTTAATAGAGGCCGGAAACACGGGTAGGTCAGTTTTTGAGAGGTTCAGTTTTAGGTAGAGAGAGGACATGGTGTTAGAGACAGCGGACTGAAAGGGATTCTGATTTCCCCCCATATAAAGTTTGGCTCTTCTATGGGGATTTTCTTGACATTTTCTTAGTTGGTTTGTGAGGATCTTACAAAATATCAAAGGGCTCTGATTGCTGGAAGGTATCAGTCAGGAGAAGAGGGCAAACATGTCCAAGACATTACATATACCACGGGACACAGTGAAGACGTCATTACGAAATGGATTACAATTGGCACAGCGGTGACCTAACCAAGAACTGGACATCCCTCAAAAATTGAAGAAAAGTCCAGAAGAAAAATTGTCCAAGGTATGCCTACAGCAACATTAAAGCGGTTTTCCATGCAAAAGACTATTGATGACCTATCCTCAGAAAAGGTAATCAATAATTGATCAGCTGGGGTCTGTTACTCTGGACCCCGACTAATAAGCTGAGTGGGCACTTGCTGTCAGCGCCGCAAATCCACATAGATCGGAGCAGAAGCAGCGGAAGTCTCTGTGCCAACCGCCTTGTAGTGACCCAGAGTTGTAGGGTCCCTCCATAATGTTCTATGTCTGTCTTGTGTCAATGTCTTCTCTATGGCATGCATTTGATTTATGTGTATTGGATGTTTGCAGGATTGAGAGGGTTAACGTCTGGTATGCCTAGTCCTGTCTGGTAAATGTATCGTTTTGTGTGTATTGTTTGTGGTCATGTGATCATGCTTTGCATATGTGTTTGCAAGAATGCAAAGTAAGAGAATAAGGGCTAATGCCCACGGCCGTGACGGACTCTGCCAGCGGAATATCACAGTGGAGTCTGTCCCAGTGCCCCCCCCCCCCAAAGACCGCATACTCACCTCCCGGATCCGTTGTGTGCGTCTCGCATGACATGCCGACGCGCATGTACAGTACAGCACGTGATGTGCCAGATGACGCGACCAGCCATAGCCTAGCCCTGAATCCCATTGAGGATCTGTGGGTGACCTGAAGAGGGTGCTACATACGAAATGCCCTCACAATCTGACAGATTTGGAGGCTTTTGCAAGGAAGAGTGGGCAATGATTGCCAAGTTAAGATGTGCCATGCTGATTGAGACCGACCCAAAAAGACTGAATTCTGTCATAAAGTCAAAGGGGACATCAACAAAGTATTAGTTTAAGGGCGAGCACCCACTGGCGTTTTTTTACCTGCGTTTTGCGTTTTTCCTGCACAGGCATAGAGATAACATGTGTTCCTGTCCACTGGCGTTTTTTTTGCGTTGCGTTTGCGTTTTTAACATAGGAACTGTCAGTTGCATATGTGTCCTTATTTTTCTCCTAATGCACCCATGAATGTCAATGGAAATTAACGGAAAAGCCGCGAAAACGCCGCGAAAAAATCGCGGGAAACGCTGCGTTTTTTTCCCCGCGGAAAACGCAATCGCCAGTGAGTGCTCGCCCTTAGGGTGTGTATATTTATGCAACCACAATATTTTAGGATTTTTTAAAAATTTTTCCACCCTACAAGATTTTAGTTTGTTTTCCAATGGGATTGTACAGATAACGGGTCACAGTGATGGTGGAAATAAATCTGAAATGATTCACCTTTGTTGGATTTTTTACCATAAAAAAACCATGTCATTTTAACAGGGGTGCGTAGAGTTGTTATATCCACTGTATTTAGGGGCGTTCCATGCCTTTATAGTGTGTTGTATTATGGAGAAGTAAGGAAAGTAAGGCTACTGGCAGAAAGATCCTTTAGTAGGCCCTGGAAACTTCAGCTTGTAGTCGGCTTCCATCAGAATACGTGGCCTACGTCCTGACTGGCCAATTGTGTCTGCTTTCGGGAATCCTGGTGCCCAGGAAATTGCCATCACAACCCCAATCCTGGGAGCGGCAACTATGACCATCTAATAAAGTAAGTAGCCATATCTTCTAAGCACCACGTTGGCAGCTACTATTACTTTAGTGTATCTTTTGACCCGTGGAAAGGACAGGGAGGCCGGAACCGGGGCCCGCAGGGCCGTAGGTGAAGGCGATCATGACGGGGTTAACGGGGAGGAAAGGGTTAATATTTTAAATGAAAATAAGGTGAGGTGGAGGTTAAAAGGGAGAGGGTGTAATGAGGGGGAGCAAAGGTTTATGGGATAGAAAGAGCGGGAAGAAAAGGGGGAGGAGTCATTCCGGGAGCAGCAGAGGAAGAAGAAGGACCTGGAACCTGGACGGGGAGAAGAGTGAAGACCGAAGAAAAAAGACAGCAGGATAAGAATTTAAGCGTGGCAGCTGAGGAGGATCGGGAGGACCTGAAGCAGAGGACGATCGGGTGAAGACAGAAGAAATTAGAAGACCTACCTGAAGACCTGAGCAGGAAGACCGCTGGTGAGAAGATCGGAGCAAGAAGACCGCTGGTGAGAAGACCAGAGCAGGAAGACCGCTGGTGAGGAGATCGGAGCAAGAAGACCGTTAGTGAGAAGACCGGAGCAGGAAGATCGCTGTTCAGAAGACCGGAGCACAAAACACCGTTGGTGACAGGACCTGAGCAGGAAGATTGCCCCCGGTGGAGATCGGAGGTACTGCAGTTCAAGAAGAGCCTGAAGAGATGGAAGCGCTGATGGAGAGGATCCGGGCAGCGGCAGCTGAGCGAGGAATCGGGTGGCTCGAAAGACTGGCAAGTGAGGGAGAGGGGGGAGCGGCGGCAGTTCCAGAGAGGGAGAGGAGGCCGCGTCGGGCGCGTGCGCCGGAGAGGCTTAGCCCCGAGCACGCGCCTGTGCGCCGGCGCCGCACAGGGAGCCCATCTGTGGAACCTCCAGCCGGGCCAGCCCCCGCAGCGGCAGGGGGGGGGGGGCCAGGGCTGGGAGGAATCCTAACCGGCGGCGTGGCGCTGCGTGCAGCGCAGGTACCCGGGCTGCGAGGGGGCCGGGACCTGCGACTGCACAGTCGGCTCCAGGAGCAGTTAGAGGGGGGGGGGCACTCCAGCGGTGAGGGTAGCAGAGAGGAGCGCCCTTGTCCCAGTTCGGCGAGAGGATCCGTGTCAGGACAGAGCAGAGGGTCCAGAGCTGCTGGAGGGGAGCAGTGTGGACCCAGCGGGAGGGTTAGCCGGGGGACCAGGGGAGGGGAGCTGGAGCAGGTGTTTGGCGGAAGAAGGGGACAGCAGCAGGCTGGTCCGGAGGATTTTATTAATGCCGGTTTTTTGAGTTCCAGCGGGGCGGCTGCGCGCGCAGCGGAGAGGCGGCAGTCGGCGGAGGAATCAGACGGATCGGGCGGGACATGGACGGATCCCAGGATGAGACGCCAGGAAGACGGAGCGGCGGCTGGTGGGCCCACAGCACCTGCGCAGCCCGGTGAGTCTACCACACAAAACACTGTAAATGTTATTGCTAGATCTGTGCCTGTAGGGGGGGGTATAGGTAGTGGTGCGGTCAGTTTTGCTGGTGCGCATGGGGGGGATAACGATTTGAGGGCACTTATGGGTTGTATGTGGGAATTCCTGCGGAGGCAGGAAATGGGGTCGGTCGGTTTGCCTGGAACGGCGTTTAACACGCCGGGTAGTGTGTCGTCTGGCGGGGAGGGCTTCCCCGCTGGGGCGACTGGGGGAGTCCAGGCAGGGGGAACGGGAGGGCCGGACGTGGGGCCATCGCCGGTGGCTGCATGGAGTACTTCAATGGCAACCCCTTCCAGTAGGGTAAGTACTCTAGGGGTCAGCTCGGGGGGGGCAGATGAAACGGCGTCAGGGGTGACGGTTGCCGTACAAACGGAAAGGGACGGGGAAGCAGTGCGGTTGGACGATAGGGCAAAAGGGGAGGTATACGTGTGTTTCGAGGGCCCGTTGGGAGCACATCTTAAGAAGGAAACGAGGGAGAAGATATGGCGGGACGAATTTGTAGAGATATTCTCCCTCTTGCCTTTGGAGAAATTTAATTTGGACAAAGGCAAAAGGACCGAATACAAGAAGGAGGAGGAAGAAAAACGCAGATGGCGTTTAATTCCTCAAACATTTAATAATTGGTTGCAGGCGTTCGCTATATTGGCCAGCGTAATTGGGGAGAAGGCGCCGGAGAACTGTTCCGGCCTCTTCTGTTATCTAGATTCGATAGGCGAGGCGTATCGGGTTTACGGGGGTCAAACCTGGTTAAGGTACGACGAACAGTTTAGGCAACGTAAGGCGGTGAGGCCGTCAATCCGTTGGGACCAAAAAGATATTGGTCTGTGGCTTCGGGTCATGGCACCTAGTCGATTTGGGCAGCCTTTTCACGGGGGAGCCGGGCCATCAGGCCTGGCTTCAACCTCACAGGGGGGAAACCAGGGGGGTCAGTCAGGGGGTAATAGAGTCGGTTTGTGTTGGCAATTTAATGAGGGCCAATGCAAATTCGGAGCAGGCTGCAGATTTAAGCATGTCTGCTCACACTGCAATGGCGGGTCACAAGGAGCATCAAAATGCTTTAAGAAAGGAAAAGGAAAGGCCGCAGGAGGGGGTGGAAAAAGGGAGGACGCCGGTGAGGCTGGAAGAGATGGTCAGGTTTCTAAATAGGTATCCTGACAGGGAAAAGGCGAAATTGTTGGAAGAAGGTTTTCGGGGGGGGTTTCACATCCCTCCCCCAAAACATGAGATTCCGTTATCAACAAAAAACCTACTCTCGGCCATGAGGAATCCGGAAGTGGTTTCGGAGAAACTGGCAAAAGAAATTAGCTTAGGGCGGATGGCAGGCCCCTTTCAGGAGCCTCCCCTCCGGAACTTCGTAGTGTCTCCCCTGGGAGTAGTACCTAAGAGGGAACCGAATAAGTTTCGGTTAATACACCATCTTTCTTATCCGAAAGGGGCATCAGTGAACGATGGTATAGACCCTGAGCTCTGTTCGGTGGTTTATACATCTTTTGATGCGGCACTAAAATGGGTAAGAAGGTATGGGAGGGGGGCGCTGTTAGCGAAAGCCGACATTGAGTCGGCGTTCCGCCTTTTGCCGGTTTCTCCAGATAGTATTCGCTTACTTGGTTGTTTTTGGGGAGGTAAGTATTTCGCCGATCGGTGTCTGCCCATGGGATGTTCAATCTCATGTGCATACTTCGAAGCCTTCAGCACTTTCTTGGAATGGGTAGTGAAAGACACTGCAAAGCAGCAGTCAGTAATTCACTACCTTGACGATTTTTTGTGTATTGGCCCAGCGGAATCGCCGATGTGTGCGACTCTGCTGGGAACGTTACAGTGGGTGGCGGATCGGTTCGGGGTGCCTTTGGCTCCCGACAAGACAGAGGGCCCTGCAACTTCTCTTCAGTTTTTGGGCATCTGGATTGATACGGAGGCGATGGTATGTCAATTACCGGAAGATAAGTTGCGGGATTTAAAATGCGAGGTAGAAAAGACACGGAAAGTCAAGAAAGTCACGCTGAAGGGGCTTCAGTCATTATTGGGCAAGTTGAATTTCGCTTGCAGAATAATGCCTATGGGGCGAATATTTTGTCGAAGAATGGCGTCGGCCACGGCGGGAATTCGAGCCCCGCATCACTACATCAGAGTGGGGAGGAGTTTAAAAGGGGACCTAGCAGTCTGGGCTTCCTTTTTAAACAAATACAATGGGAGGTCCATGATAATCTCGGAAGTGAGTGAGAATGTGGACTACGAGTTGTTTACAGACGCGGCAGGGAGTGCGGGATTTGGGGCATTTTGCCAGGGGCAATGGTGTGTTGGGGAATGGCCAGTCAGATGGCGGGAGGAAGGTTTGACGAAGAATCTGGTATTGTTGGAACTGTTTCCAATAGTGGTGGCCGTGGCGCTTTGGGGCGATCGCCTTCAGAACAAGAAGGTGAGGTTCCATTGCGACAATATGGGGGTGGTGCAGGTGATCAATGCTTTGACCGCCTCATCACCCCCGGTGGTGAATTTGTTGCGCCACCTGGTATTGGAAACATTGAAGATGAATATTTGGATAGTGGCGGTGCACGTGCCGGGGATTGAGAATTCAATCGCGGATGCTCTTTCTCGGTTTCAGTGGGAGCGATTCAGGACCCTGGCCCCTCAGGCGGAGGACCGAGGGAGGACGTGCCCGTCTCATCTTTGGAGTGTGGTAAGAGAGCAGTGGGGCATCTAATCGAGAGGTCACTGGCTCAGGGTACTAGAGCTGCGTATATAGCAGCGTGGCAGGAGTGGGAAGGCTGGGTAGGTCAGCTTGGGATAGGAGAGGCGGAGGAAGATAGAGTGGGGGCGCTGTTAAGTTGGTTGGGTAAGGCAGAGCAGGATAATGTTTCGGTGTCACGAGCGAACAGGTTCATGGCAGGGGTAGCATTTGGGTGTAAGTTAAGGGGGGTGGGGGATATAACGAAGAATTTCCTAGTGAGACAAGCGTTGAAGGGTTTTAGAAAAGGTAAAGGCAGTGTGGACTTACGTAGACCAGTTTCGTTTGAGTTGTTAGAAAAGTTAGGGGGGGGGGTACTGGAAGGCCTCTGCGATACGTTGTTCGAAAGATCGTTATTCAGGTTAGCGTTTTCACTGGCATTTTTTTGGGGCATTTAGGGTGGGGGAGTTGGTGTCCCCTAGTAAATCAGTTGGGGGAGGTTTACGGGGGGGGGGGATGTTAGAAAAGTTGATGACCATTTAGAGTTGGTCATACGCCGATCAAAAACAGATCAGGCTGGGCGGGGACATTTGATTAGATTGGGTAGGGTTCACGGGTCAATAATGTGCCCCGTGTCGGCATGGGTTAGCTATACTGAGGTAGCGGGTAAGAGATTAGGCCCTTTATTGCAGCATGAGGGGGGCCAGTTTTTGTCACGCTTCCAGTTTACAGCGATCTTTAGGAAGGCGCTGAGGGAGCTCGGTTTAGATGAGTCGCAATTTGGGACACACTCGTTTAGGGTGGGGGCGGCTACAGAGGCACAGGTGCAAGGTTTGTCGGGCGAGTCGATTAGAAAAATCGGTAGGTGGCAATCTGGGAGATATAAATTGTATGTTCGTCCCCAGTTGCTGTAACAGTGTTAGGGGGGTAGGGGGTATAATGATAATCAAGGGGTGTTGGTCAATTTTGTTTTCTCCTTTTTGTTTCAGGTTCACAATCGGCGCTTGTGTGGATTATGGGCCACTCATATGTTTATTGGGGGGCGGAGAGGGCTAGTGTGAGGCAGGACGGGAGACAGTTGAGGTTTCCTAGGTCAGAGGCGGTCCTGAGATGGATGGGAGTTAGAGGGATGTCGTGGTGCAAAGTGTTGGAGGAGTTTGAGAGGATGGTGGGTTTAGACAGGGCCCCGGACATAGTTGTTATACATGCAGGGGGGAATGATTTGGGGAAAAGGCCCTTCAGGGATCTATCGAGGGATATCAGGTATGATATCCTGAGATTGTTAGCGGCGCATAAGAAGATGGTGGTGGTCTGGTCAGAGATCGTGCCTAGGCAGGTATGGAAGTTTGTGCGGACTGCAAGAGGATTAGACAAAGCGAGAATAAAGCTTAATAGGGAAGTATCTCGCTTTGTGGGAAGGAATGGGGGGGTCGCGGTGCGACACATAGACCTAGAGTCTGGCAGGGGGAATTATTGGAGACAAGATGGGGTGCATTTAAATGAGATAGGTTTGGACTTGTGGTTAGAGGCAGTTCAGGAGGGAGTGGAGCGCGCCTTGTTGTTGTGGAGGGCGGCGCAGGCTTGAGGTTTCAAGCCGTGCTGGCTGTGGCGGTTAGGGAGGGGTCCTTGGAGTCAATATAAGAGGGGGTAAGGGGGGAGGCAGGGGTTAGTAGAGTTACCTCCTCCCCCCTCTGGTTAGTTTTAAATTGTAGGTGGGTCTGTCGCCTCTTGTTTGGCAGGGGGTTACCTGCTAAAGTTGTGGTTGTTAATAGCCGGGGTATGGCTAGATAGCCTCGGGGTCGGGAGGTTGGTGACTCGAGGTAAATGGCGAGTCTCCTGAGTCAGGTGATTGGAGACGGGAGGCGTAGTTTGGAAGATAGGGTTTCCCGAGTCAGGATTTTTAGGAGACGGGAGACAGTTACACCTATCTTCCTTGTTTTTTGGGTGAGGCGACAGATAATTTTGTGGGGAACTCCAAGGATCTCTCCATAGTAGTTAGGATAAGGGTTAAAAAAGTGTTATTCAGGATTTATTGTTGTATGTTATAATAAAATTGGCTGCTGTGGCCAAATTTAATCCAAAAAGAAGTTGTCGGTGTTTATTTTAGATAAGCTAGGTTAAAAGGGGTAATGGGGGGGTAAGTGGTCACAGCGACGACTCCGTTGTACCTAGTCAAGGGAGGCCGGAACCGGGGCCCGCAGGGCCGTAGGTGAAGGCGATCATGACGGGGTTAACGGGGAGGAAAGGGTTAATATTTTAAATGAAAATAAGGTGAGGTGGAGGTTAAAAGGGAGGGGGTGTAATGAGGGGGAGCAAAGGTTTATGGGATAGAAAGAGCGGGAAGAAAAGGGGGAGGAGTCATTCCGGGAGCAGCAGAGGAAGAAGAAGGACCTGGAACCTGGACGGGGAGAAGAGTCCCACCCACCCGCCCTTAGAGTTAGGGGTAGGAGGGGGTTAGGTAAATCGTCATAGCAGCGGTTAGGGAGGGGTCCTTGGAGTCAATATAAGAGGGGGTAAGGGGGGAGGCAGGGGTTAGTAGAGTTACCTCCTCCCCCCTCTGGTTAGTTTTAAATTGTAGGTGGGTCTGTCGCCTCTTGTTTGGCAGGGGGTTACCTGCTAAAGTTTTGGTTGTTAATAGCCGGGGTATGGCTAGATAGCCTCGGGGTCGGGAGGTTGGTGACTCGAGGTAAATGGCGAGTCTCCTGAGTCAGGTGATTGGAGACGGGAGGCGTAGTTTGGAAGATAGGGTTTCCCGAGTCAGGATTTTTAGGAGACGGGAGACAGTTACACCTATCTTCCTTGTTTTTTGGGTGAGGCGACAGATAATTTTGTGGGGAACTCCAAGGATCTCTCCATAGTAGTTAGGATAAGGGTTAAAAAAGTGTTATTCAGGATTTATTGTTGTATGTTATAATAAAATTGGCTGCTGTGGCCAAATTTAATCCAAAAAGAAGTTGTCGGTGTTTATTTTAGATAAGCTAGGTTAAAAGGGGTAATGGGGGGGTAAGTGGTCACAGCGACGACTCCGTTGTACCTAGTCATGTGAATAGTCGTACAAAAGCACCTAATTTTAGGCACCTTACCCTCACTTAGTGGTTGATTCTGAGACTCTCCTGTTGTCGAACCCATTGCACAGGCGATAAGTGACTGATCCAGTTCAAGAAATTGTACGTTTATACTGTTGTAGTAATAATAATATAAATGTGTTTCTTAAATCAGCCTATGCAAACATATATATAAAATTGAATGTATGCGTGTGTGTCTGTCTGTCTGTCTGCGTGTCTGTTTGTCCTTTATGCGTTACTACACCATTCATCCGATCGCCATGAAACTTTGGGAAGTTGTTGAGTACACTCCAGGGAAGATTATAGGCATAGTACATTTATGCTACGATAAATGGCGCTCATGCGTGCGTCGTCGACAGTTACGACCCCCCCCCCCACGTAGATCGTTCGATTTCCATCATTGCCACTAATTCTCTCACTTTCCGATGTTGTAGAAACATGAAATTTGGCAGGAGTATTGATTATGTCATAAATAGGAAAAGTTAATAGGTCCCAACTCGATTATTCAATTGTAAGCGCCAAAGAATCAGCATCCAAATTTTACGTACGGAATCTAATTTTCTCGCTTCCCGATGTCATAGAAACTTGAAATTTGGCACGAGCATGGATTATGTCATAAATAGGAAAAGCTAATGGGTCCCAACTTGATTAGTCAATTCTATGCGCAAAAGAATTAGCGTCCAAATTTTACGTACGGAATCTAATTTTCTCACATAGAAACTTGAAATTTGGCACGGGCATTGGATATGTCATAAATAGGAAACGCTAATGGGTCCCAACTCGATTATTCAATTCCAAGCGCAAAACAATTAGCGTCCAAATTTTACGTACAGTATCTAATTCTCTCACTTCCTGATATATATAAATGTATGTCTGTCTGTCTGTCCTTTATGCATTACTACACCATTCATCCAATTGCCATGAGACTTTGGGAAGTTGTTGAGTACACTCCTGGGAGGGTTACTGGCATAGTACATCTATCCTACGATAGGTGGCGTGCGTGCGAGCATCGTCGACAGTTATGCCCCCCAGACAAAGATCGTTTGATTTCCATCTCAAGCACGAAACCAAAAGGCATTACGAGCAACGGGATGCGTGTTCAACCAGAAAATGATGCAACCGCCGAACGTATCGCAAGACAATTGCTGGATATTGAGAATGCTGAGGTAAAATGAAAGCTGTGCTGTGATTGGTTGCTATTTCTTGTACTGCTAAGGTAACATGAAAGCTGTGCTGTGATTGGTGGCTACTTCTTATACTACTGAGGTTGCATGAAAGCTGTGCTGCGATTCGTTGTTATATATTATACCGCTGAGGTAACATGAAAGCTGCGCTGTGATTAGTTACTATATATAATACCGCAGAGGAAACATGAAAGCTGCGCTGTGATTGGTTGCTATTTTTTATATTGCTGAGGCAGAATAAAAGTTGCGCTGTGATTGGTTGTTATTTCTCTTACTGCTGAGGTAACATGAAAGCTGCGCTGTGATTGGTTGTTATATTTTATACTGCTAAGGTAACATAAAAGCTGCGCTGTGATTGGTTGTTATATATTATACTGAGGTAACATGAAAGCTGCGCTGTGATTGGTTGTTATATATTATACCGCTGAGGTAACATGAAAGCTGCGCTGTGATTGGTTGTTATCTAGATATATAAAAACGAATGAATGTATATCTGTCTGTCTTCGCAGCAATGCGCGAGGGGTAAGCTAGTATATATATATATATATATATATATATATATATTCATATATCCCCCTTAGTAGAAAATAGCCAGCAGTGAAATGGTTAGCTGGTTTAATACTGTACACTGTGTGCGTTGCATTCTTGTGCTGGTATCTGCAATACACTCCTACACACAAGTTCCCAAGACTTAAAGGGGTTGTCTCACGCCGAAACGTTTTTGTTTTTTTTATTCAATAGGCCCCCCGTTCGGCGCGAGACAAACCCAAGGGATGGGTTAAAAAAAAAAAAAAAGTTTATTACTTACCCGAATCCCCGTGCTGCGGCGACTTCTTTCTTCCTTTACCAAGATGGCCGCCGGGATCTTCACCCACGATGCACCGCGGGTCTTCTCCCATGGTGCACCGTGGGCTGTGCGTTCCATTGCCGATTCCAGCCTCCTGATTGGCTGGAATCGGCACACGTGATGGGGCGGAGCTACGAGGACCAGCTCTCCGGCACGAGTGGCCCCATTCACCAGGGAGAAGACCGGACTGCGCAAGCGCGTCTAAAATCGCCAGAAGACGGCGAATTTAGACGTATCCATGGCGACGGGGACGCTAGCAACGGAGCAGGTAAGTGAATAACTTCTGTATGGCTCATAATTAATGCACGATGTTGTCAAGGGTTAGTCTGCACAAACAGACTGGTCAGTGATGTTGTCCGTTTCCAAATTGACCTACGTAGGAGCGCTCTTTTGAGAGGCAAAGCATTGACCATTACACACGGTATATGGTGAAGCAATGAACTCTATTTTATTGTCTGTATCTCTTGGCTTTTATAGCCAGTCCCCCTCGTGGCTAAACAAGGAAAAACTCGTGATTTTACATACATCTCAAACTCATGACTTTTACATCTTATAACTTGACATTTAACTTTAGACGTGTGATATATGACTCAGACAAACACATCTTTAAGAAATTGCTGATAATTCTCTTGTGGTTAGGCCATCTCTTGCTACATTTATGAACATCTGCTATGGTGAACTTCCTGATTTCCATTTAGATCAGAGGTAAAACTTAGGAGAGAAATCACAAGTCTATTTCTCAATAGTCATGAGTTCTGTTCACATACAAAATATTTGCAATATATTCATTTTGCTAAAATGGATTTATTAAGCAACATATATTAACTCCTTCAGCCCCTCTTGGCCCCTATCATTCCCCCATTTTGGACATCAGGAAGACACATGCAGGGTCCAGTTCTATTTTGAAAAGTCATAGTCGAGGTAGGTCCTATTGGTCGACTAGTTCCTATAAGGCGTCTCTAGTATGATGTTACAATACTAGTAGCGTGCACAGGTACGCACGGCGTGGGATTCCCTAATCTTCACCCACACCAATGTCCCTCCTGGAGATAGTCCTAATGGTGAACACGTCCAGGTCGCCTTACCCTGACCCTACACTACCTAGTGACAAGACTGGAAGGAACCGCCGTATGTTCTGAGTAGCTAAGTAGAGTGGGTGGTCCTTCACAGTTGCTATCCAGTCCTTCTACCTCCCTCTTTTGTCTGTTGGTGAGTTGTGGGCTGCTAGGTTTTTGGTACATTAGTATACTTAATCTAGCTAGGGAGCAGGGACCTCCGGTCAGGTTAGCTGGAATATATGTGTAAGTCAGGTTACCGCAGGACAGGACCCAGCCTAATGGTAATTTGACGTGCCTAAAATGGCTGGGGCTTCGGACTGTGTGGTTACAAAGCATAGGAGTATGTACCTTTCTACATTGCTCGACTGTGCGATTACAGAGTCTCTGGGAATCACTAGTCACCCTGGTTCTCTGCGCACAACCTCCCATATGTTCTTTATTACACGTGAAGTTATAGCATACCTCAGCCGGAGCGACATTCCTGACCCGGAAACGAGTCATATTTGACCAAAGTGTATGTTCGACCGCATCACAATGGGGACAATATTCATATACATTAAGAAAGGTATTTTCCTGAACAACATTGCTTTCTTCCACATCACTATCATTATGCACTATTGAATATATATCGCGAAGTGTCTTTATTGGAGTGGGGATAGACAGTAAGCAAGTCCGTAAAATATCTTCCCCACTCCGAAGGTTGGGCATGCACATGTGGGAGATATTCAGTACGTCTTTTGCAAAGTATTCCCACATGTTGGGGTGTCCTTCCGCCCAAACAGTCCATCTTCTTCTTACATCGACAGTTGATGAGGAATTGTCCCGAAAAGAGAGTAGTCCAAGAAAACAAAGGGTAAATAATACACCTATCCAGACTATCAATGCTGGTGTCCAGGTTGCCATCCCCCTCCCCCGCCCTGGGTTGGGCTTATTCTCCACCCCCCTCGTGGTGCTGAGGCGTTGGAACTTTCTTGCAGTGTGAGGCATGGATCCAAGTGGGTTTGCCTTCTAGCTTGACCGAGGTGGGAGTGGTTAACAGCACTTGGTATGGTCCGTCAAAGCGAGGTTCCAAAGTCTTTCTGACGTGTCTCTTTACCACCACCCAATCTCCGGGATTCAGAGAGTGGGATCCTTCCAAACTATCAGGGTCTGAAATAGAAGAGAAAACTAGGTCGTGTGTTATTTTTAGCTTGTGGCATAAGTCCCGCACAAAGGAAGTAACTTTATCATGACCCAGGGATAGAGCTTGGGGGTGATACAGTCCTAACCTGGGCACGGAGCCAAAGAGAATCTCATAAGGAGACAGTCCTGTTTTCCTATTTGGCGTGGTCCGTACTGAGTAGAGGGCCAGAGGTAGGCACTCGGGCCAAGGTTTTCCTGTTTCAACCATGGCTTTCTGTATCTTAAGTTTGAGGGTGCCATTGAGTCTTTCTACTTTTCCGGAGCTCTGTGGATGATAGGGGGTGTGAAAGGCCTGCTCTACTCCTAAGGCGGACATGACTTCCTTCATTACCTCACCAGTGAAGTGAGTACCACGGTCGCTCTCAATGGTCTCTGGTACCCCAAATCTGCACACTAACTCTGACACAAGTTTTTTTGCAGTGGCCTGGGCAGTGGCCTTCGGGACCGCGTAGGCCTCAGCCCACCCAAAAAAGAGGTCAACGCATACCAGGACATACTCATACCTTCCTGACCTGGGCAGCTGGATGTAATCTATCTGTAGTCTCTGGAAGGGGTACAAAGGTCGCGGAGTGCACTTCCGAGGGGTCTTTACTACTTGACCGGGGTTGTGTAGTGCACAGATTTCACAAGCCTTGACGTATGCCTTTGCCATCCTGTCAAATCCCGGAGCGTACCACATTTTCTCCACCAGGGCTACCATGGCATTACGAGAAGCGTGCACCTTTCCATGAGCCAAAAGGGCCATACTAGGATAGGCAGCCGCAGGTAAACACATACGGGAACCCATCATCCAACCTTCATTTCCTTTTACTGCCCCTGCACTTGCCCAGCGCTCCTGCTCTTGCCCTGAGGGGAGTAGGTCCACCTCCTTCTGTGGTGGGACAGAGAGGGTCTGGTCCTTGGCAGGGGGATCAGGATCCTCCTCCGCTGGGCAGGACCTGGTCTGAACTCTGCACACGGGTGCCCTCCAGTCCAGCAGGGCTGCAGCCTTAGCTGCTCCGTCTGCCTTCTCGTTGCCTCTGCTTTCCAAGGAGTCCCCTTGGGTGTGTGCCTTTACCTTTATTATGGCTACCTGCTTCGGGAGCATGATAGCTGACATTAAACTACTTACTGCCTCACCATTCTTTATCGGTCTGCCTTGAGCTGTTAGGAAGCTCCGCGCGCGGCAAATCGGCCCATAGTCATGCGCAACGCCAAACGCGTACCTGGAGTCCGTGTAGATATTAGCAGTGACTCCCCGGGCTAACTTGCAGGCCTCGGTCAGAGCGCACAGCTCCGCTTCCTGTGCTGACATATGTGGGGGCAAGGCGCGGCCTATCAGTACTTCATTCATTGATACTACAGCAAACCCTGTCACAAATCTGCCCATCTCATTCTGGTATCGTGATCCATCCACAAACATTTCAAGGTGGGGGTTCAGGAGAGGCTTATCTGTGACATGAGCAAATCCAGCTGTCTCCTGCTCCATCAGAGCAGCACAGTCATGCTGGTGCTCGGTGTCAAAAGCTTCCTCTTCGAGTGTAAAAGCTGTATACACATATCACATGGCACCACAGAAATAAAAAGTAAAGATAGTGAGAAAATATCCATAAAACAATATCTAACGTGTAAGTCTAGGTACGTGATATACCTACTTGAATGCCCCTGCGGAAAGAGGTACGTGGGAAGAACCAGTAATTGTCTTAGTTCCAGAATTTCTCAACATAAAAGTAATATTAAGAAAGGCTTCATGAAACATAGTGTCTCGAGACACTACAGTCTATTTCATAATTGTGACCCCTCATTGCTAAAAGTAACTCCGTTGGAGAAAATATCTGTGAAATCAGTCAACTGTTTGAGGATAAAGGAGATGTTCTGGATTTTTAAGTTGGGTTCACTTGTTCCTCACGGTTTAAACGAAGTTTTAGAGAAATTTTAATAATTTTTAAAGTTACAGTAAGAGAAGTTTTATGGCATAAGTTGGTGGATATATATCTATATATTAAGTATGCATTTTCTTCATGTATGCAATTTTGGTACAAATGTGTATATTTATATATACATGTGTGTAATAACCAGCTCTTATGTGCACATATGTGTATATACTTATTTTAATGTTTGATAATTTTCATAATGCATCCCACAGGGTTTACAAATATTCATAGACACAAGTAAATATCTTTTGTGTTGAGTACATCAAGTATGTGGCCCCCTTGCTGACAGCAGCGGGCCACACAGAGATTGCGCTTTCTAAGTTTAGGCTTGTCCGTGATCTGAGAGGAGTGATGCAACCATGGCAACGTATACACGCTAGGTGCGGTCACATGATATAGGACGTGAAAGCGTCAGTGCATCTTACCTCCGGATGGAGCGCCATGGGTAATACATCCCACGTATATCCACCGGACGGTAGTCATGACGACCGGAGCGTCATGACGTTTTACGTGCTGGCCAAAACCCGGAAGTCCTACAGACTGGTTTGTAAAGCCCACGAATATACACCGGAAGGCAGTCATGACGCCTCAGGCGTCATGACGTCTTACGTGGTGGCCGCAACCCAGAAGTCCTACGGACTGCACCGGGCGGCAAGCCCCAGCGTGCATTTCCATCAGGACACGCTGGAGGAAACAGATGAATGGATCAGGATTGGTTAGTGTTCTAATGTAAGTGTTTGCTTTTACATATATATAGCTGTATGTGACTATACATGTTTATGCTTGAGAAAGTCGCCACAGGAGCGACGAAACGCGTTGCATATTTGCATATTTTGTTTTTTGGCACCTTGCTATTTGCCATTATTTTAGGTTTCTTTGTAATAAATTCAACAGGAATTTCCTGCATTCACATTCAATGTGTACGTTCCTTTAGAGCGCCTAAAATACTTTTGCATGTTTTTACATTTGTGTTCCTTTTGAGGAGTTGCATCCCCTTGGTTTTGGGAGATACAACAAATTTTGGGCAAGCTCCTCCCCGTATCCACGGGGGGTCTTTGAAGGAATACACATTCTTTTGTTCCTTTGGATCCTGCGGACATTTGTCCTCTGTTACTACGTGCCGACCAGGACTTGGAGGTGTAGAGTGGATGGGTTCTCCCCTCATGGGAAGCATCCTCCACCTACACCGGGTAAGTCATTTTTCATCTTCTAATCTACACCTTCAACATTGTTTGGTTTTCTTGGATATTTCGTAAGAGGGGCGCTGTCCTTATTGTTTTTCAACAGTCATGCTGGTGCTCGGTGTCAAAAGCTTCCTCTTCGCCTAGGGAATTGACAAAAAGTTGATCCCCTGTGCTTACTCCCCCATTTGAATCAGTGTCACCTAATGGCAGTAAGGTGGCCAGATTCAAAGTTGTGCAACGTTGAAATGAGACATTGGATGAAGAGTGTACTGCAAGTTCCATTTTGACCTGTCTAGCAAGAGACAGATGTCTACGGCTCACCTGTGTCAGAATTCCATGTACGTCATGGGGCGTGAGGACCACAAGAGGGTAGTCTAGGACCACCTCAGAAGCTTTCTCAAGTAGTGCTTGTACGGCCAGAACTGCTCTTACACAGGAGGGTGAACCCCTGGCTACTGCGTCAAGATGTGCACTGTAGTATGCTACAGGGCGCTTTTTGTCACCATGCTCTTGTGTGAGGACGGCAGTAGCATGTCCCGCCATCTCAGTCACGAACATCTGGAAGGGTTTATCATAGTCTGGCAGACCCAGTGATGGAGCGCTGGTGATCTGTATTTTCAGCTGATGGAAAGCTGACTCGGCTTCCGGAGACAAAGCAAATGGCTTAGAACTCAGGCAGTCGTACAGAGGCTGCATGGTCATGGAGGCAGAGCGAATCCACGGCCGACAATATGAAACTAACCCCAGAAATGTCCGCAACTGAGCATGGGAGGCGGGGAGTGGCATGTCCTCCACCACCTTGGTACGTTCTGGCGTGAGGTGTTTTGTACCAGGACCTAGGCAGTGACCAAGAAACACAACATGAGATTTGCAAAACTGTAATTTGTCTTTACTGGCTTTACACCCGCTGTCTGCAAGAAAACAAAGGAGGCTGAGTGAGGCCGCAACGCAGGCAGGTCTGTCCGGTGCACAGAGTAGGAGATCATCAACATACTGAAGCAGGGCCACACCTGGTGGGACCGTCCATGCATCAAGTACAAGCCTCATACATCGGGTGAATTGATTTGGGCTGTTTTGTGTCCCTTGTGGTAGAACAGTCCAGCAGTACTGTTTTCCTCGGAACGTGAAGGCAAACAGGTACTGGCAATCGGGGTGGAGCGGGATGGACATGAATGCATTGGCCAAATCGACCAGAGTGTACCAACAGGTTCCGGAGGGTATGGTGGACAACAGAGTGTAGGGGTTGGGGACCAAAGGTGTTTCTAGGATGGTCACCTTATTAATTTCTCTTAGATCGTGAACCATCCGGTAGGTATCAGGTTCGCCTTTCTTGCCTTTCTTTTTAACCGGGAAGAGTGGCGTGTTAGCGGGTGAGACGCAAGGTTTTAAAGCATTCAAGGCACATAACTCTGTAATAGTGGAGGCTATTGCGTCTTCCTGTGCCATGGCTAGGGGATATTGGCGAATCATGGGGGCTTTTTCCCCATCTTTGAGATATACCATAACTGGGGGTACGTGGAGATGGCCCAAGTCTGTCTTCCCTTTTGCCCATAGGGTCTCTGGCACTGCTGAGAGAACCTGTGTATCTTCTGGGGTCAACACATATACAGTACAAGAAGGAGGCGGAGTGACCAAGTCTGCTGCCATGAGACAGAATACCTGGTGGTCGGCCGCAGAGGTACTGACATGAGCCTCACCGGAAGGATGGAGCTGAATGCAGCACCCCAGGGGTCCCATCACATCGGTTCCCATGATGCAATCCCCAGCGGGTGACACCAGGAAGCGAGTGAGGACTCGTGACCCTTGAAAAGAGACTTCTATGGGCTCGGTCTCACGCATGGGTGTTGGTTCACCGGACACTCCAACGGCTATGGCTATGGAGTCTGAGAGGGGAATACTAAGGTCATTGACTTGTGAGGTACTGACACATGATTTAGTGGCCCCTGTGTCAATTAAAAAGGGCACCTCCTTCCCCTGGATTTTTAGAGGCTGAAAAATTTGTGGCCCACGTGTGTCAGTAACTATAAGGGACACGGGGGAAGGAGTGCCAGACCTTCATTGGTAATTGGTATACCCGTTATTTCCCTGTGGGCGGGATGATGTGGTATTGGCCGTACTTCCCTGTTGCCCCCTTTCGTCTGACATGTTCTGTCTAGGGCGTTTAGGGGCTCTACAATTACGGGCCAAGTGTCCAGTCTTCCCGCAGTTATAACACTTACGGGTCTCCCGCCTGGGGTCTGTAAGTCGGGCTGTGTCCCCCTCCATGGTGTAATGTTTAACCATAACACCCTTTGCGTGGTCTTCTGTGTCCATGACAAATCCTACAGCTTTCTTATATAGATCACGCGGTTTGGCCTGTCGCCAATCGGGGGTACCTGCTTTAACGCGGTCAGACAGGCGCTTATCTATTCCTTGCATAAAGGCTTCACAAAAAGCAGCATTACATATGGCTTTTGGACAGTCATACAAACCCAGATCTCTGCCAACTTCCTCTAAACGGCCAAAGTAACATTCAATAGACTCGCCCTTGTTCTGTCTACACTGGGTTAGGGCTGTACGTCTCTCTTGGGCTTTATCCTTAAACCAGGCTTTAACCTTGTCCACATATTGAGTACCACTAAGTAATGTCTGGGGGTCATCTGGGCGTTCTTCAAGACCACAAAATTGAGCAATACTATTGTAAAGGCCCAGAGGACATTTTACATTCATAAGACATTCCATATCTGTCCAAGTGGCAGAGTAGTTTTTCTGTATGACTTCCAACTTTCTATGGAAAGCTGCTGGCTCTGTCTGGGGATCGGGCAGTTGCTGACACAGTGCCATCTGGTCTGTGGCGCTCCAGGGTCGCCATGTAGTGACTGTAGACCCGGGAGTTGGTCTATGTGCGTCCGTGGGTCTGTCATTAGAAGACGATGGTCTGTCAGTGTCCTCTTGTCTGACCGTGCCCAATGGTGGACTCGGTCTGTTTGGTTCTCTATAATGGGTAGTGGAGGTTGTAACGGGGAATAAGGGAACCGGTTGTCTACACTGGTCCCTGGGACGTGGAGTCCCACATACTGTACAGAGTTCTCTAAAACAGGCATTCTGTTGACCACAACGTGGACAGTCCCAAGCCGGACCTCTATTTACTTCAGGGCCCGGGGATCCTGATTGAGGGCTGTAGGGAGGTGTATCCATCTGGGCAGTAGCCTGTGGATACGTAGGAGGCAGGGGTGGCAAATTGGGATACAGAGAATTAAAGGGATTATTTGGAGACATTGGTGGAGCGGCCGGGACGACAGGAGAGACTAATGGAACCGTAGGGGTTTCCATGGGAACGTCTATTGGTGGCCGGGCCATAGGACAATAAACTAAAATGCCCTCGCCTCGGGATTCGGAGTCCCAGTGTTCGTCTTCTGCTGTTTTAGAGCAGTCCAGAATGGCCTTCATGCCCTTTTCCAAACCCTTATTTCTTATTTCCTTTCTATGCTTATCCTCATATTGTGACCAAAATTCATAATTGAATGTTCCCGCCTTCTTGAGGCCTATACGTTTGTAAACTTTATAGGCTTGTCTGCAAATGTCCTCCCCTTCTCTATCTTTAATTATCTCAATAGGAGTCTGATATATCTTAGATTGTTCAGAACCCATCTTGACCACTTCCAACTATTCTTCACTAAGTATACAGGACGTATATTTCACACAGTAAACTAAGATAATCACTGAGATTATCTCGGAACACACAGTTCCCTGTCCCGGAATAGATTTACAGAACTAAAACGTGGTCAACTTCAAACACTAGGATTCAGGGGAGACCAGACTTCGCCTCTTAGGGAACTTTTAGTAATATTATAACAGATCCAGAGTAACAATATGACTGCCAGAAATGAGACTATAACAATGACAATTATTTCAATCTCCAATACAGACAACATGACTCTTTAAGTCCCAATGAGTGAGTTCTTCCGTCTAGGACAGTTAAATGAACTTATTCACTCTAAAATATGGACGGGGCAGAAAATATAGGAAACAGGCAACAACCAACCTCTAGTCCGTTAGAGACACACAGATCTAAAGAATCCAGACTGTATAATAGTAAGATAAGCTCTTACCTCTACACCGGTGTTTTCAGTCTGGGGTCTCAGGATCCAGTATCCACGTCAACGGGCCAGGAGTTTGTTTCAGTCTACTGGTTGCGATGTCCCGTAAAGATAAGCCCCGCCCCACGTTGGGCGCCAAAAACTGTCAAGGGTTAGTCTGCACAAACAGACTGGTCAGTGATGTTGTCCGTTTCCAAATTGACCTACGTAGGAGCGCTCTTTTGAGAGGCAAAGCATTGACCATTACACACGGTATATGGTGAAGCAATGAACTCTATTTTATTGTCTGTATCTCTTGGCTTTTATAGCCAGTCCCCCTCGTGGCTAAACAAGGAAAAACTCGTGATTTTACATACATCTCAAACTCATGACTTTTACATCTTATAACTTGACATTTAACTTTAGACGTGTGATATATGACTCAGACAAACACATCTTTAAGAAATTGCTGATAATTCTCTTGTGGTTAGGCCATCTCTTGCTACATTTATGAACATCTGCTATGGTGAACTTCCTGATTTCCATTTAGATCAGAGGTAAAACTTAGGAGAGAAATCACAAGCCTATTTCTCAATAGTCATGAGTTCTGTTCACATACAAAATATTTGCAATATATTCATTTTGCTAAAATGGATTTATTAAGCAACATATATTAACTCCTTCAGCCCCTCTTGGCCCCTATCAATGTATATTACAAAGTGCATTAATATGGCCATACAGAAGTGCTGAACCCCACTTGATTTCACGAGACAACCCCTTTAACAAGGTCCTGAGATGTCTTTCTTATGAGAAAGACCTGAGATGCCCTCCGCTTATAAGAGGGGGGCTGCTCCTTATCTCCTCCCTCGGATTCCTTGGTCCAGTTTGGAATATTAATAAAGTCTATGCTACTTGAGTATATAGAAATTAGCGACATACAGCTGGGGCGTAAACATATGTTAATCATCAGCGTCATTACATACTAGGCCAATCATGAGTTGTTATGATGTTGGGAGGGGTATGCATGTAATTGGTGCGTCATATTCAGTAAAACTGTATTGCACTTCCTTTCAATAAAGCAGGAGGGTATGGGGGCTCATGGGGAGTATCCGTGAGTTCAAATACATATATTCATGCATGAAGCTTCTCATTATAACCAATCTGGAGAAAACCAGTGAAATCTTCTGGAATATGATTTATTCCCATAACAATGCATTCTGGCAGCCATGGCCTTTGTCATTTATCCTTATCGTCGAAAGCCCATGGCAGCATTATTATAGATCTGTGATCGACAGTATATGACGACCTACGGGTATGAAGTTCAACCCAGGCGAGAAGGCTTCTGAGGTAAGATCTCCACTTCCTGCAGATGTGGCACTTCCCCCTCTCCATCGGGGTACCCCCCTTAAAATGTCATGTTTGCTTGGCCACTGGAAACGTTTCTTTAGAAGTCTGTTTTGCCCACTGGAAAACCGCTATGCAGGACCAGCACGACTGCATAATGTGCGACCACGGAGAGCATCCTTCATCCGCGTCTCATCCATTGTGACAAGAAAAACTTGCTATGGTGTACTGCACCCCCCATAGGTATTGTCCCTCTTTTTTAGCTTAGTAACTAGGAAGGAATGAGTTTGTGGCTTTGCTACCATTCCGAAAACCTACGCCTTCCGTTACCCAGGGTACATACGTAGTTCTTTATCCTAGCCTTTCACCCTAGTACCTTGGCCAAGGCTTTCTGGCACGTTCTACCCTTTACCCCAACTACTCCCCTAGTTAGATGACAAATCCAGCTTTGCTTTACTGTAGCATAAAGATCTATTCCAGGGGGTGCTATAGGCTGGGGTCACAGGGGTCCCTATTGATTCAATGTATCAATCTTTTTACATTCTGTTTATACATGTCTGGCATAATTCCATAGACTGCAACACAGTAACAAATGTTCTCCTAAAAGTATGAGAATTATACCTGTTTTAATCCTGGGCTTGATAGTTCATGAATATAATGCCAAAAAATGAGTAAGCACTGACACATATGCAGCATCCCATAGGGTGACCCAGACACATGGCATGCACTAAGGAGCTGGGAGGGCAAGATGCTGGCTTGTCACGTCGGCACTTACCACGATCCCTCCCGGAGGAACGCATGCAGCCAAGGCAGGGTAGCACTGGGTCTCTTCCGGACAACCCTAGCATGGGGATGTCCAATAAACATTAGGACAGGTGAAGGGGTTGTCACGGGTGACGCCACTGTTCCCGCACCCACCGGCATGAACATCGGCGGGGAAATAACTGAGCCACACACAGTAGTATAGTACCTCAGGTCCCCGGGAATGGTCAGGGCCTGGAACAACTTTACTTGATAACGTCAGCAATACACAAGGCACAAACGACAAGTTTGGAAAGTGCAGGTGATCGACAGGCTAGAGTACCTCCACACAGTGACCCAGACTTCAGGGCACTTGTGTATGATGAACTGAAAACGCATACCTCCACTCAGCAGATCCAGACTTTAGGACGCTGGAGTGTGAACAAGGAGATAGAGTACCTTCACCCGGCAGTCCCAAACTGCAGTATGCTCGGGTGTGAAAGACAATAGGTGAGTACCTCTGCACTAGGCCTTGGGATGAAATGCTCACTTGTTGCTCACTCACTCTCTTTTGGGGGCTCACTTACTGATTATAGAAGCAGGCACTACAGGAAATCTCTCCTTCTCTTCTATGCTTTTCTATGTGAGAGCTAAAGGTGCCCCCACATATCAGGACCTCCTGTCTCCGACTCCAGAAGTCATGGAACACCTTTCCCGCTCTCACATTTATAGCCTCTCTCGTACCACGTGACAGGACAAAAATTGTTACATTTACAGACAGTGAGCTCATACTTTGCAGACATTAACCCATCACACGCTGCAGCTGTGCAATACACATAACAGAATGACTAGACAGTTTTGCACAGAGCATCTACATAAGACATGACATTATGGAGGGGGCCAGGACAGCATGTACTGGGCCACTACACATACACCAGCAGAGTTGCATAGGTTGTATATGCTCGTTATATAATTGAGAAACATACATTTTGACATAACTTTTGCTTTTATAATGGATTCTAAGCTGAGAAGTTCCATGACAAATTCTCTGACTTATTACAGTTACCAGAATATCAGGACTTTCCCTCCCAAAAGTCATCGCAGAGCATTTGTATTGCAGTTAGCGGGGCTGTAAATTCAGAAGCGCCCTGTGTGCTCATAAATTAATCCTATAATGAATGTTTATCTTTGACATTGAATAAAGTACAAAACGAGGAGCGATAATTACAATCCAGAAATGATTCCGAGAATGTTCAAGGTTGTGGAGCCAAATATTTATAGTCATCTTATTCCATTGGCGAAGATGGTGGAATGAATGATATTAATAACAGTTGTTGTATTTAGTACGTAATTATGTATCTACCCACAGCGGGCGGACAAAAATATGGAAACACTATACAAAATGCATGCCTTAGGCTGGGCTCACACGACCGGATTTGTATTGTGTATTTCGCAATCACCGTCCGCATACCGATGGTCTGCGGTATAACCCGGGTATTGAAAGGCAAGTACTTTCGATTTTTCCTTCAAACTTGCAGATACGAATTGCCCAATTGATAAACCATTGCGATGGCTGTGATTTGCTTTATTAAGCGCTGCATTGATTGGCTGAGCAGCGCTCGAAGAACAAATCACAGCCATCGCATTGTGGTGGCGGGATTTATGAATTGCCCAATCAATGCCGCGGCTCAGCGTTTTGGAGATGGACTGAGCCTGCTAGGTAAGTGTAATAAGACATCCCCTGAAAATAAGACCTAACGCCTCTTTTGGGGCAAAAATTAATATGACAGGGTCTTATTTTTAGGGAAACACGGTACTAGTGCTGATAATCAGAGATGTAAGTTGAAGCTTCTTGGCCTCAATGCAAAAACTGTAACAAGGCCCCAATCTATAATGCTTTATTCATAGCACTGGGCTCCCTCTATGGAGAAGAGAGGCCTTATGAGCCCCACAAAGCTCCTGGGCCCGGTTGCAACCGCATCCCCTGCATCCCCTATAGTTACACCATGCTGATAATTTAAACCAGTTCTTTCTATTCAGTGATATAAATGTGGACATTTCTAAGACCGGCAGTGGGTATCAGTCACACAAATGGATGTAAATGTGTCTGGGGGTTCTCAGCACTGAGTATATAAGATGAACAGCAGTACTATGGGGCGCAGAGTTTTCTGGGCCTCCTTTAAATTCAGTAAAACAATCAAATACAACGGTCGATAAATGAGAAAAAAAAAACGCCCATAAATTGGATGAATGAGGGTCCCTTTAAAAGCCAAGAACTACTACTATCCCTTGCGCTGGACTGCAGGTCACGGTCTCTTCTGCGTCTTGGATTCTTTGGAATCTCCTTTGGTGGCCAGCAGAGGTTTTGCCCTGGACCTCTTCTGTATGTCTTGTCTTCTGAGCTGAGTTTGGCTTACAATCACAACCTTTGGTCTTGTTTGATCTGTGGTGGCCTTTTCCTTTAAGTCATTGAACTTCTTGAGATTATCATGTGGGAATGACTCCTCTTCTGCTGACCTTGGAGTTGCAGACACTTGACTGCACATCCTTGGAGGTTCTTACTTTATGTCTTTGCTTAAACACTGGTATTATTTATCTTCCCAATCTCATTGGTCCCTGCAGTTGTAGCGAGACGCTGGCTGTCAAGTAGATATTTTCATCTTGTACTTGCTTGTTCCGCATGTCTGGAGAAAATCATTTTGGATAACTTGTTTGTTGTAGTCAGAAATAGCTCTGAGCTGCTCTATAAATCATAGTTTTTTATTGCGTGGATGCATCTGAAATGAAGAATGAAGCAACTTTGTGAGTAGTTTGGATTGAAAAATCTATCATGGTGTATACACAGCTCCTAAAAAGTACTATGTGTCTCCATGGTTAAAGACTACTCCAGAGCTGCATTCACTCTTCTGCTGGTGGAGTCACTGTGTACATACATTACTTATCCTGTACTGATCCTGAGTTACATCTTGTATTATATTCCAGAGCTGCACTCACTATTCTGCTGGTGGAGTCACTGTGTACATGCATTACTTATCCTGTACTGATCCTCAGTTACATCCTGTATTATACTCCAGAGCTGCACTCACTATTCTGCTGGTGGAGTCACTGTGTACATGCATTACTTATCCTGTACTGATCCTTAGTTACATCCTGTATTATACTCCAGAGCTGCACTCACTGTTCTGCTGGCAGAGTCACTGTATACATACATTACTTATCCTGTACTGACCCTGAGTTACATCCTGTATTATACTCCAGAGCTGCACTCACTATTCGGCTGGTGGAATCACTGTGTACATATATTACTTATCTTGTACTGATCCTGAGTTACATGCTGTATTATACTCCAGAGCTGCACTCACTATTCTGCTGGTGGAATCACTGTGTACATATAATACTTATCTTGTACTGATCCTGAGTTACATCCTGTATTATACTCCAGAGCTGCACTCACTATTCTGCTGGTGGAGTCACTGTGTACATACATTACTTATCCTGCACTGATCCTGAGTTACATCCTGTATTACACTCCAGAGCTGCACTCACTATTCTGCTGGTGGAATCACTGTGTACATACATTACTTATCCTGTACTGCTCCTGAGTTACATCCTGTATTATACTCCAGAGCTGCACTCACTATTCTGCTGGTGGAGTCACTGTGCACATACATTACTTACCCAATACTGATCCTGAGTTACATCCTGTATTACACTCCAGAGCTGCACTCACTATTCTGCTGGTGGAGTCACTGTGTACATACATTACTTATCCTATACTGATCCTGAGTTATATCCTGTATTACACTCCAGAGCTGCACTCACTATTCTGCTGGTGGCGTCACTGTGTGCATACATTACTTATCCTGTACTGATCCTGAGTTACATCCTGTATTATACTCCAAAACTGAATTCACTATACTGAGCTTGAATTACATCCTATCTTATACTTCAGAGCTGTATTCACAATTCTTCTCATGAAGTCACTGTGTTGGATGCTTCTAGACTCCCATCCACCATGTACAGAGGTGTATTGCAATCTTGGCCTTGAGTAACCGAAATGGGAATACCCCTTTAAGCCCATTACCCTCTCTCACTGATATCCATGAATGCATACCAGTAGGGGGCACCATATTGATATTTACTACGGGGTCTGTTGTGCACTTTATATGGACAATTATATGTCAGAAATGCTGCACAATCCGTTGTATGCTTGGGGTGAGCCCTCTGCCCATGTCGGCATTACCTTTTAGGCATCCGCTCTTGTATTTTCCCCTTGTATACCATTATAGCATATTCATAATTTTTGTGCTTCCCTCATATTACAATGTATCACATCTTTAGTGATATTTCCTTTGGACGCCCACTCTATAATTCACATATTGTTACATTAAATGACGCGTTTAGAAGCTATTAAAGTGGCTTATTCACAGCGGAGACAAGCTGTCCTTTGTCTCTCAGACTCCGGAGATTCACTGTGTTTTTCCTTCAGCAGGTAATTACAGGTTACCTGGATCCACATCCTGTAAATAACCCGCACTTCACCGCTGAGTGGTGATTGAGGTTAATATTGCCATATTCCACCTGGTAATTATGTATCCCCCGGGGCACAGAGGGTCAAGTGAGCTGAGCAAAGATGACAAGTACCAATGGAGTGGAAATGAAACAGGAAAATTACATTTTTTTACGTTTTCTAAAATAAGAAAATAAGTCACCAAAAATACAAGTTATCTCTTAGCTGTATTCAGGGTTCAGTGGTCTACAAAGAAGAAAAGGGGCCCATTATTATAGGGGGTTGTACCTAGATTGACTTTTATCACCTATTCACAAGATAGGTAAAAAATGTCTGATTGGTGGGGGTCTCACCGCAGATACCCCCACCGATCCCGAGAATTGGATCCCGTGTTCCCCTCTTCTCATCATTACAGGTTCGCTGCACCTACCTGTGCAGCGTCTGAGGAGTAGGCCCACAGCCAGGAAGACAGCGGGGTAGATTTGGGCCTTGTCATGGGACTCTACTATCTCCTCCCCTGGGGCTAGCATGGGAGCCGTCCAAGTTACCGGTGAGGAAACTTTCACGGGGGTAACCCAATATGTAGATTACCTTAAGAGTCCTGTCACTCGTGACGCCACTGTTCCTTCCTCTGTGATGAATCTCAGTAGCAGATATAAGCAGTCCACACACAGGGAAACGTTTAAAGAGCAAAGCCAGGAACAGTCGGCAATGCTCGTTTACTTGCCAAATTAAGGGCCCATTTAGACACAACGATTATCGCTCAAAAGATGTCTTTTGAGTGATAATCGTTGTGTCCATTTACAGCACAAGTTGATCGCTCAAATGTTAAGCAATCACCTTGCGCTCCGAGCAGAGGATGCAGAGGACAAGGGGGGCTGCTTCTCTTCTGCTTCCAGCTGTTCCCCGCTCAGAGCGCTCGGCTGATATGCAGCTGTGCGCTCCGAGCGGAGGATGCAGCGTACAATCGGGGTGGCCCCACTTGTCTTCTGCATCCAGCTGTTCTCTGCTCGGAGTGCCTGGCTGTTATACTCTGGATACGTTATAAGCTGGACCGCTGTGTTCTTCATACCCCGCCTGTCATCAGGGAGCGGGATACAGCTGAAATAGTATCAGCTGTATCCCGCTATGAATCTCTGATAAGAATCATCGTTGTCTTTCAGCATGCTGAAAGATCAGCGATCAGTGATAGCTTAACGAAAACTGCATGATGTCAGTGCAGTTAGACACAATGATTATCGCTCAAAAGACGGCTTTTGAGCAAATTTTGAGCGATAATTGTTTTGTCTAAATGGGCCTTAACTGGGTACAGTTCAACAATGGTACAAACTCAGACCAGCAGGAAAATGGTGCAGAACACAAAGTGATGTGACAGGGAGGAAAATCACAGGTTAGCAGAAGAATCCACAGTCCACATTATCTGTGGAGTTCTGTTCTTGGCCCAACTCCTTTACTCTCTCTCTAGCTCTCTACCGGTTAACACTCACATTGGGAAGACAGGCACCCCACACTGCATGGCGATTCCTCTCTCTCTCCCCCTCACTGTGTTTAGGGGTACCACTGGCATCTCCCGGGTAAAGCAGGCCCAGGGTAGGCTTTGGATGCCTCTCAGCCTCTTCCATTCCGGACCAAACAGAACAAATGGTGTCTGTGTGGCTCACTTGTAGAACTTCAACCTCTCCTTCCTTCTCTATTGCAAGCCCAGACTGGAACCCTTGCAAAACACCTTGCAAACACATTTATACAAAGCACGATCACATGACATACAACATGATACATTTTCCAGACATCACACATACCAGACAGTTAACCCATTCAGTGTTGTAGCTATGCACTACACATCATATTCATGCAACATGAAAAGACACTGACAACACATAGGCACAAGACAAATGCATACATACATTATGGAGGGGCCCCATTAACTCCGGCCACTACACCTGCAGTTGAGTAGAGCTTAACTGGAGCGTCAGTCACACATGCAGAGCACCACTGTATTAATTTCAATGGGGCTGACGGAAATAGAGTACAAGCGCTCAGTTATCTCTGGCAGACCCATGGCAGCGCCACACATGCTCAATTGGTTTTATCTTCTTCTAAACTTGGAATGGGAAGCCTTCGTAGTACGCCGCTCAATGCACTGCAGCAGCCGGTTTCAGCAGTGACACCTGGAGAACGGCAGGGAAAGTAAGTGTAAGAGCAAAAACACATGGGGACGTTGGCTCATACGGTTGCCGCTACCATGATTTATTATATCAGATTAAAGGGGTTCTGTCAGAAAAAAAAAATCATACTCACCTGTGCCTTATGGGGCATGTCACCGAGTGGCTGCTGCTCTTCTTCTTTCCATCCGACAGCCGCCCAATCGCAGGGCACAAGCTGGCAAAGTTCCAACTTCCACCCCTGCTCCAACCATGCCAAGCGGCAATTCCTGCCGCCCGGGTCAGTAGTCGACGCGTTACAAGGAGGAGAGAACAACAAGGAGTTTGGGGCTCTGCTTGAGGATTCAGTATCAGAGTTATACAATAATTGTGTTGGATTAAAGCGATATATTGACTGGTAGATAAGAGTTGTGTGTTGGGAACTATTTGTTACAATAGGAGAGCCAATCAGATCACGTTTTGAGGTATTGCTCCATTTTTCCATCTTGGGAATATCTGTTTTTCTCTAAACTGCTTAGTGTGCAGATTTCGTTGAGCCATTCTTGAATACTTGGGGGATTTTTTGTATCTTTCCAGTGTCTAGGAATTAAGATTTTAGCTGCGTCTAGAAGGAACGGGAGCAGTATGTTTCTTTATCTGGCTCCGGTTAGGGGGACGATGTTGAGTAGAAGAAGTTTTGGTGTTAGTACTACTTCATGTTTAAAAATATGATTTAATATCCTCTGTACTTCACGCCAGAATAGATGTAGAGATGAACATGAGAAGCAAGTATGTGATAATGTCCCTTCATAGTACATATACATAATACAAATAGGTTCTAGAAAGAAAAAAGAGAAAGAGGAAGAGGAGGCTGACCTTATTGGACAAATCAGAGGAAGCTGAGCTTATTGGACACATCAGAGGAAGCTGAGCTTATTGGACAAATCAGAGGAAGCTGAGCTTATTGGACAAATCAGAGGAAGCTGAGCTTATCAGACAAATCAGAGGAAGCTGACCTTATAGGACAAATCAGAGGAAGCTGACCTTATTGGACAAATCAGAGGAAGCTGAGCTTATCGGACAAATCAGAGGGAAGCTGAGCTTATTGGACAAATCAGAGGAAGCTGACCTTATTGGACAAATCAGAGGAAGCTGACCTTATTGGAGAAATCAGAGGAAGCTGATCTTATCCGACAAACCAGAGGACGCTGACCTTATCGGACAAACCAGAGGAAGCTGACCTTATCGGACAAAGCAGAGGAAGCTGACCTTATTGGACAAATCAAAGGAAGCTGACCTTATTGGACAAATCAGAGGAAGCTGACCTTATTGGACAAATCAGAGGAAGCTGACCTTATTGAACAAATCAGAGGACGCTGACCTTATTGGACAAATTAGAGGAAGCTGACCCTATTGGACAAATCAGAGGAAGCTGACCTTATTGGACAAATCAATGGAAGCTGACCTTATCAGACAAATCAGAGAAAGCTGACCTTATCGGACAAAACAGAGGAAGCTTACCTTATCGGACAAACCAGAGGAAGCTGACCTTATTGGACAAATCAGAGGAAGCTGACCTTATTGGACAAATCAGAGGACGCTAACCTTATTGGACAAATCAGAGGAAGCTGACCTTATTGGACAAATCAGAGGAAGCTGACCTTATGGGACAAACCAGAGGAAGCTGACCTTATGGACAAATCAATGGAAGCTGACCTTATTGGACAAATCAGAGGAAGCTGACCTTATTGGACAAATCAGAGGAAGCTGACCTTATCAGACAAATCAGAGGAAGCTTACCTTATCGGACAAACCAGAGGAAGCTGACCTTATTGGACAAATCAGAGGAAGCTGACCTTATTGGACAAATCAGAGGACGCTAACCTTATTGGACAAATCAGAGGAAGCTGACCTTATTGGACAAATCAGAGGAAGCTGACCTTATGGGACAAACCAGAGGAAGCTGACCTTATTGGACAAATCAATGGAAGCTGACCTTATTGGACAAATCAGAGGAAGCTGACCTTATGGGACAAACCAGAGGAAGCTGACCTTATTGGACAAATCAATGGAAGCTGACCTTATTGGACAAATCAGAGGAAGCTGACCTTATTGGACAAATCAGAGGAAGCTGACCTTATCGGACAAATCAGAGGAAGCTGACCTTATTGGACAAATCAATGGAAGCTGACCTTATCGGACAAATCAGAGGAAGCTTACCTTATCGGACAAATCAGAGGACGCTGACCTTATTGGACAAATCAGAGGACGCTGACCTTATTGGACAAATCAGAGGAAGATGAGCTTATGGGACAAATCAGAGGAAGCTGACCTTATTGGAGAAATCAATAGAAGCTGACCTTATCGGACAAATCAGAAGAAGCTGACCTTATGGGACAAATCAGAGGAAGCTTACCTTATCGGACAAATCAGAGGACGCTGACCTTATCGGACAAATTAGAGGACGCTGACCTTATTGGACAAATCAGAGGAAGCTGACCTTATCGGACAAATCAGAGGACGCTGACCTTATTGGACAAATCAGAGGAAGCTGACCTTATTGGACAAATTAAAAAAATTAGAACTACAGCACAAAACTACACACACAACTACACGCCTTATAGAAAAATAACTTACGCCTAAACTAAGGGAATTGCTCAATATAAAGACTGAAAAATACAATTTTTTATACAAAATGTAAGCATTGTGCCTCATCAGACAAATGTGGATTCGCCACAAAGATTCGCCTTCCTGATCAAGAAAACAAAAGATTAAAATGTTCATCAGTAAAATTAAAGATAAAAACGACCAACTTCCCTATACAACAGATGGAATAGCCAAGATATTGAGCTCCTACTACTCTGATCTCTATGATATTGATAAGCAAAATGCTACAGACCCACATAAAACTAAGCAAATTCAAAAAACTTCAAAATCCATTTCTCTCCCTCAAATTTCAATCTCCGAAAAATTAGCGCTGAGCAACCCCATCTCCGTAAAATAAACCGAGGACATTATCAGTGCCCTTCCTAAAGGCAAAACTCCAGGCCCAGATGGCTCCAGCACCATTTACTATAAAACATTTAAAGACACACTTTGCACAAATACTTCAATTGCATCAACACCACTAATGATTTCCCTAAGGAAACCTTTACAGACCACGTTTCTCTCATTCCCCAAGATGGGAAAGATAATACCATCTGCAGAAGCTATAGGCCAATCTCACTAATCAACCATGACATCAAATCGTATGCAAAAATCCTCACCAATAGAATCAAACTTCTTCTCTCGAATCTCATCAACATGGAACAATTGGGATTCACACTTCACAAGGAAGCAAAAGATAGTACTACTAGGCTTCTCAATGTGATACATCAAGTCAAGCTTACCAAAACCCCTCTAGCTCTTCTTACGACTGAGGTAGAGAAGGCGTTCGATAGGGTAAGCTGTTTTTTTCTGAAAAGGACCCTGCAAAAATTTGGTTTCCCTGAAGACTTTATTGATAAGATTATGACCCTATATAAAACCCCCTCCGCCAAAATTAAAGTTAACGGAAACCTTTGCCTCCCTTTTAATATTAATAACGACACAGGGTAGGGATGTCCTCTTTCCCCTCTTCTATTGGACATTGGAGATGTTCTTGGAAAGAATAAGGCAAAACCAACAACTTACGAGTTTCAAGTACGGGCGAGCGGAACATAAGATTGCATCCTTTGCAGATGATGCTCTGTTATTTCTAACCAGCCCCCATCTTTCTCTTAAACCACTTCTGAGAGAATTTGAGCTTTTTGGTTAAAATCTCCAATTTTAAACTTAATTTCTCAAAATATAAATATTGATAAAACAACGTGGGCCGTGCTATTCAAAAAATCCCCCTTTAAAAACACTTGCTCACACATAACATACGTAGATACTCTTACAGTATTTACCTGACTATACAGGGTTCATTTTTTCATCCCCTTTACATCCTTCAATGTAGGGTGGAAGAGAGTTAAGAGAGTTTTGCCGGGCCTCGAAAACCTTGAGTGACCATCAACAGTAATTCAGGGACCATAAACTTTCACTCCCTCATCAGTGTTTAGCTAAAAATGTCAGTGTACCTCTTGTAGCATTTCTAGCCTGCCCGACCTTTCCCGACCTTTCCCCCCCAACAGTAATTTAGGGACCATAAAACTTTCACTCCGCTATCAGTGCCTAGACAAAAAAAGTTTGTTTGCTGTTGCAGAATTCCTTTTAAGTGCGAACTAATCACATCCATATCTGTGCCTTGTCATAAGTATGTATGTTATAAGTGTGTATAAATATCCATGCCTCTTCAGATCCAATCCATTAAGCCTGAAGAAGAACCCTGCGTTGGATCGCAAGCTCGCTATTATTACATCATGTATCTTTGTTAGCCATTAAAAGGTATCATATCTACAAGATTACGTGGTTTCTCTTGCTGAGAACAACCAATATTTAAGTTGCAGTTAGCTCATAGAGTGACACAAATTGTAAGAATCAATCACATCTATAGATTTTGAACCATGATCACATTAGAAATTCCACACGGATCATGACCGAAAGGTTGGGGGTGGAGAGGGAGGTTGCAGCAGCCCTTTGGTTATAGACTGTTATAATACTCTATAAGATAGGTGCTTCTCTAATACAATTTAAAGGGATTATCCAGTGGTACATATTTTTTTTTCTAAAGGCTGGCACAGGTGTAGAATAATTATTGGAGTTATACTCCCGTGTTCTGTGCCCACACCAGTCAGGTCCTTTCTAGACTGCATTTACTTCATGTACCGTTTAGGTTTTTGACCGCTGCGGCCAATCGCTGGCCTCAACTTTGGCCATGAGTTTAGACAAAATGTGACTACATTACATCAAAGTATGCAGAGGCTGGAGGGGACTGGAGAGGCCAGAAACCGTAACAGTAGGGGCACGGAGCAGAAAAGTAAGGATCAGGTTTTAGACCTGTGCCAGCCTGTAGGAGAAAAATAAGTATCGCCAGACAATGCCTTTAAAGAGAATCTGTCAGCTACTTTTGGCCCTATAAGCTAAGCTTATGAGTCTATGCATGTAAGTTTTAGGGTTTAAACAGATTGGTGTGTTTTAGTCCCGCTATGTGGCTGTGAAAATCATGGCCGCATAACGGAACAAAACGACAATAGTCCGCTATTGGGATTTTGATGTATTAATACTACGCGAGAGAAAAGATAGGGCAGGACCTATCTTCCTGCTTTTTTTTTCCAACTCGTGTTCACTAGCACCGATTTTGAATAGTCAAAAAACAAAAACCCCGGGTCATGCGTGAATACGACACGTGTCTCTCCCCAAGCTTCCTTAGTGTCCCTTAACACGTGTCCAGGTTCCGGTGGTAAGGTGGGCTCTATATACTATGTATCTGCTGTGTATATGATAAGATAGAGTTCTTGGTACGCTTGATGTGTCATTTTATACGATTGCATTATTGTTGATATATATTTTTGCATACATGCATTTAGAGCATATATATAATTCTAGGGACTTGATATGTTGAATGCCTTCCTTTCATCTGTATGCTGCACATTGGAGACTCATCTCTGTTGTATTGGAACATCTTTTAAATTGTAATCAATAAAATACAGAAAAGTTGTTTTATGGAAGCTTTGCATGCTGATCTATTTTTTTGAGTGTGTGTATTGTTAATGTGTATTATGCAACTGATTTATGTAACAGTCTTTGTTTTGGCCCCGATTCCAGTTTGTTAGTCACTGGAATGTGTACCTAATTTGGTACTATACTGTGTGTGGGGATTTGAGCCTGATGGATGAATGGTAGGGCATGTCTTGCCCCATAAGGTGGCATTCAAGGTTTTGTTGTTTCTACACAGAGCTGATCCTGGTGTAGTTTCAGGTATGGCATTACTCTGCCATACAGATATTAAAGGGGTTGTCCCGCGCCGAAACGGGTTTTTTTTTTTTTTCAACCCCCCCCCCCCCGTTCGGCGCGAGACAACCCCGATGCAGGGGTTAAAAAAGAACACCGGACAGCGCTTACCTTAATCCCCGCGCTCCGGTGACTTCTTACTTACCCGGTGAAGATGGCCGCCGGGATCTTCTACCTCCGTGGACCGCAGCTCTTCTGTGCGGTCCATTGCCGATTCCAGCCTCCTGATTGGCCGGAATCGGCACGTGACGGGGCGGAGCTACACGGAGCTACACCGAGCCCCATTGAGAAGAGCAGAAGACCCGGACTGCGCAAGCGCGTCTAATTTGGCCATTAGACGGCGAAAATTAGACGGCAACCATGGAGACGAGGACGCCAGCAACGGAACAGGTAAGTGAATAACTTTTGATAACTTCTGTATGGCTCATAATTAATGCACAATGTACATTAGAAAGTGCATTAATATGGCCATACAGAAGTGTATAGACCCACTTGCTGCCACGGGACAACCCCTTTAATAACAAGGTGTAAGTTGGCACGGCTGTTTACAATACAACAACATGACAGTAAATAGTAGCTATCTGAAGAAGATAAAAGTATCCGCATTATCTGCCGTTACCAGGAATTACTGATGTAATCTATACCCGGCAATCTATAAACTGTGCTATCTCTGCCTTGGCAGAGCCATCAGAAAACAATCTTACGAGTGTCTCAGTGACTGCTATTACAGTAAAGGAAGTTTCTTAATTCTAGTTTTTGGAAAGTCACCAGTTCCGACCTTGGCCAATTTATTATGTGTTTGTTACTCTTACAATGATGTTCATAACCAGATACTTTTTGAAGTCAAAAACAGACATCCCCTTACATCTTGTGAAATAATCCTGGCCAACAGGAAATACTTCTCCCACCTTCCACCGGGATAGTGACGCCAAGGACTGTAGATGGGGCAGATGTTTTCCATAAGGCCACCACATCTGACTTGTAATTATTAATTCATATCAAGGTGATCTAGAAAGTCAGAGGTTTGTAATGTAGAACAGAACTCGTCCTGACGTCTGAGTGGTAGGAACCGGGTGTCTTCCCCTTAAGAGGTTCTGTTAAATCTCTGGTGTCTACAAAAACAAGGAAGATGGAGATTATCCTCCGGATTTTGTTCATTCTCAGTTTAAAGGGAATCTGTCGGCTCGAACATGCTATCCAAACTGCAGGTCAGGAAGGGTATTGTTTCTCCTTAGGGAGAGGACCTAAAAGTTGTGAGGAGATTTATAAGGCCATCCATACTCCTGTAGGAAATATGCAAATCAAATAGGAAGATGGAACAATACCTCTACTGCGCCACCTATTGGAAGGCAGCATTCCTGGAAGTCAATGTCAGACTTTTTAACAGCCCTTGTAACAATGCCTGGGAATTGTGAGCCAAAGCTAGAATTTTCTCAAGAAGTTCAAGATAACCATACACAGACAGCTGTTTCAGGGTAATTGCCCCTCATAAGTGTGCAGTAATGATAATTATTTTTATTTCTATAGTGCCAACTTATTCCGCAGCGCTTTCATGCAAGGGGGAGCGCAAAATATGACGATTACATGTGGTATTTAAATATTTGGAAACAAAACGGGTGGGTGTGATACAGGAGGTATAGGGGCAGGAGATGAGGCATGGGGAAACACAAACAGTCCAAAAATTACATTTGGTATTTGGTTATTAGGAAACAATCGGGATGGGGGGGAGGAGGTACAGGACAGAAGATGTATACGATAGGCAAACTGGAAGATTTAGGGAGCCATCGGAGAGGTAGGGGACATGTTTTGGGGGATTAGATCAGGAGGCTTGATATGCTTCTTTGAAGACATGCATTTTTAAGGCGCGTCTGAAGTTCTGTGCGTCCAGGATTGTCCGAATGTTTTGTGGTAGTGCATTCCAGAGGACCGGAGTTGCCTTAGAGAGGTCCTGAAGGCGAGCACCTGAGGTTCGTATTAGAGGTTTCTGGCTTGGCTAGTGAGAGGCCTATAGATGTGGGTTAGGAAAGGTATCGTTTCTCTTTAGGGAGAGCACCTAGAAAGTATGACGAGGCTTTTATGCTCCTCTGGAAAATGCACAAATAGGAAGATGGAACACTGATGAGGGGCAATCACCCCAAAACAGCTGTCCATGCATGGTTATCTTATTACTCATTCTGGAGAAGACTATGGCTTTGGGTCACAATTTCCAGTCATTGTTACAAGGTTTGTTGAAAGGTCTGACATTGACTTGCAGGAATGCTGTCTTCCAATAGGTGGAGCTGTAGAGATATTGTTTTATTTTCCCATGTCCGAGCTGCAGGCATGATGATATAGCGTAGGAGGAGATGAGCAGGCTGAGATATAGTTTTTTGGGGAAATATTCAGCATTACTTGTATGGAATTCATTTAAACCTTTGCTCATTCTGAGCTGAACAGTCCAGTGGGCGGTCCTACCAGTGATTGACAGTTATCTGTGAATGTGAGGTAGCTGTCAATCACTGATAGGACCGCCCATTGGACTGTTCAGAATGAGCAAATGTTTAAATCAATATAGTAGAAGATTCCTCAATCTTTCACCATAAAACTATATATTATTCTGCTCAGCTCCTCCTGCTCTATAACATGATGCCTGCAGTTTGGACAGAAGGGTTGAGCTGGCAGATTCCCTTTAAAGCTTTGGTCATGTAGAATAACTCATGGCAATATTGCAATTAATTCCATTAGAATTATACCTTGCACTGTCATGGGATTATCTCAGAAGAGAACCCTTGTGTTCCATTTTTATTGAAGAAGAGTACCCAAAAATAAGGGGTCTTTTATTGCTAGAATCGGGCAGCACAGCAAGTGTTCAATTTTCCTGCAGCACCCCCATAGGAAAGAAGAAGCATTACAATTTTAGTTTCGAAATAATTTTCTTGTGATGATGTTTTTTGAAGTTTTGTACCTTATTAAAAGTATAAAGCCATAGTCTAGACTGAAAATAGAGAGCGGTGCCAGTCCCTAGAGGCAGCCAAGGTTGTTAATGGGAACATATTTTGGTTTTATTTCATTCCTCTACTAAAACATGTTTCTGGTGTTCTAGATAGAGTTATGTGGATATATGGAGATTTATATTATCAGTAATGTTATGGCTGTAGATGCTCAAGGGGTTGTTTGAATTGGACAGTCCCTTTGTCCTAGAAGGGTGCCTTGATAATAAACTGATCACAGGGTGAACCACCATCGATTTATTGGTATCTATGGGGAACCTGCATATATAGTTATAATATTAATCGGCACGATACGCTCAATATTCACCGAATGGCCACTTTGTTAGAGCTCCTCCCCAATCTAGGAGGACGCTGGACTCTATTGGCCTCCAGAACCGCAGTAATTCATCATAGCATAGATCCCACTAGGTCTTGAAATTATTCTGCAGGAATATCGGCCCCTGCGGACAGAAAGCTTTTTTATGGCCACATTCAACGAAGGTGCTAACATGCTCTGAACGTTTGACAGGAAAGAGTCATCAATTCACACTATTTGCACGAAATTCTGACCTCCCATCAGCACGGGGCAACAGAAATCTGGATCCATCTGAACAGTCAATGTTTTTCTGCTACTTAGTGATACAATTTTTTCGCTCTCTTCTCCCCTGGAGTCTCATCTTTCTGTTTACATGTGCGGTAGTGATTACCATACGGCTCAGAAGC
Source organism: Eleutherodactylus coqui (assembly GCF_035609145.1). Classification (NCBI taxonomy): domain Eukaryota; kingdom Metazoa; phylum Chordata; class Amphibia; order Anura; family Eleutherodactylidae; genus Eleutherodactylus; species Eleutherodactylus coqui. Next base: position 298,650,455 of record NC_089839.1, read on the forward strand.
TGAGCCCCTAGTAATCAGAGAGGGATTACGGCTGTGACTTACAGTCCAGTCCACCGGGATGGAGTTTAGCTCCAATCCCGGTGATTTAAGTTTTTACATGCCGCAGAGGGTTTGGAAAGGAAGGGGGCTCCCTCCTTCCCCACATTGGCACTTCTGTGATCTGATCACGAGGTACTGATGGTTACAATGGCAACCGGTGGTCAAATTATGATCTCCGGGTCTGCCGTGTACGTATGGTAGCCTGTGAGGGTTAGTGTCATCACTGACAGTAATAGACATTACTGTAATGAATGTGACAGACATAGGCCCCCTGCACAAGGCCGGAAATTCCGCGGTGGGATTTCCCGCAAAATGTCCGCCCGTGCCCGCTGCCATAGGATCGCATTAGATAATGCAATCCTATGCGGACATCCGCACAGAAACGTCACTAGTGACGGGCCGGCTCCGCGCTGGGTGGCAACTGGCACATAGTGCAGAGAGAAGATTCCGGGAGCAGGTGAGCCGCAGGGCTGTGCAGGGGCACGGGTCCGCATCCCGCCACGAGAATTCTGCCTGTTCTTACTTTTGGAGCTATCTTTTTGTCCACTGTATATACGTCGGTGCGTATTTCTGGCACGTTTGTTCTATTGGCCTAACAAAAGGGAGGCCCCAAAATCCACAAGGTGCTCCTCCATTCCTGAGGCCGGGGTTTGAGTCGTAGTCTGCACTAGGGATAATTCTACAAAGTGGAGATTCCGTTGTAATAAATGTTGAGTTTTGTTTATCTGCTAATTTCTCTTGCGCTGCGGAAAAAAATCATTAAAATCAAAAATCTGCAAGTAAAACGCCATTTTTGCATGTATCCTGCACTTTGCTTTAGTTCCTGTGAAACACCTAAAAAGTTTGCAGAATTTAGAAAACTTTGAGGGGTGCACTTTTTAAAATGGAGTGATTTATGGGGGTTTCAAGTATGTAGGCTTCTCAGAGTCACCTCAGAACTGAATTGGTCCCAAAAAAATACATTTTGGTAATTTCACCGCGGCACCTTCACTCTGGTGAGAAAATCACACGATGCCAGAGCGAGTAAAAACACAGAATTATGAAACCAATGATTTTCAATGTTTTCCTTTACATTTGCGATGTTTTCACTCATGCGATGTTGCGAGAAAAAAAAATCGCGGCAAGCTCTATCTTTCTGCGTTTTGCTTTTTTCTATCTCCCACGATCCCTATGGTGCCTCCTTTATATTGCATCGCAAAGCACAACACTGCGATTTTTGTGCGATGCCATTAGAAAGCCCTATTGATTCTTCATGAAAAAAACGAGCGTGAAACCTCAAGTGGGAAAAAGCAGCGCTGATGCTCAAAAACTGCAGAAATAAAGTTCCCATGATTTTTGGGCATCAGCAATGTTTTTTTTTGCAGAATAGTCCCGCACCGCATTGCTGCCTCCTGCAATAAAATTGCGTGATAAAAACCCACAAATTTGTATTGCAAAAGTTAACAGGACTTTCTAATGTTAAAATCGCATCGCAAGTTTGTTGCGTTGCGATGCGATAAAAAGGAGGCTCCATAGGGGAACATGGGACCTAAAAAAAAAAATCGAACATTGCAGAAAGATAGAGCGTGCCGCGATTTTTTGTTCTCTCAACATCGCATCAAAACATCGCATATGGGAAGGACCGCATAGTAAATCATTGGTTTTATAATCTGCTTTTTTACTGACTCTCACACCCCGCGAAAATCATGCAAAAAATTCAGAGTTTGAATTGCAAATTTTTGGGGGACCTTTGGTGCGCAAATACACAGAAAAACAGAGCTTATTCTATACTAAAATATGCAAATGTGAACAAACCCATTGAAATAAATGGGTTCTAATCGCTGCATATTGCGCATGCAAATACGTCCGTGGAAAGCTGCCCACACATGAGAATTAGAAAATGGGACCTGGTCGGGAAGGCCAAAACTGACTGCAGGGGGAAGGGGTTAAAATATGACGGTAGACGCCATCTGCATATTTATTACCCCACACACATTGCAAACACCCGGCCACCCTGCGCGCAGCGTCTCTTGCAAACATCATTTTTATTTTCCGTGCTGCATTTATAAATCTTCTCTGCACCCAGTATGACTTTACCCCGTGAGACGGGACGACCGGAGCCTGCAGGGTTTATTGCAACCTTCAATCAAACCGATATAAAAGCAGGAATGTATTTCCTATTACAGTCCAGTCAAATGCGTTGATGGCTAAAACATGCGAGACAGGAAACCAAAGAGGTGAAATCAGACAGCATGTAAGGGGTTAATACATTCTTTTCAATGGAGCACATAAAAATTTCCTAAGGCCGCTGACAAACGAGCATAATATGAATGGGTGTCCCAGTCTGACCGTGAGGGTCCTGATCCGAACTCTGAGCATCATAGGTTCCTACGATGCCCAGAGTTTGGGTCAGGAGACCCGTAATGATGCCAAGACACTCGTCCGTATTACAGATGCAAAAATACCACTGGAATACCATCATCTGTCATCTGCCTTAATTCTTAAAGGAGTAACAGCGCATTCACCTGGTTGTGTCCTTCCTGCTATCTGGCTAATTTGTAATCAGCAATGTTCCAATCATGTTTGGCTGAGATGGGAACACCCCTTTAAAGGGGTTATCCCACTTCTAGCTGTTTTGCTACAGGAAGCAGACAGCTCCGTACATTGTGCAGTGGCCCAGGTTGGTACTGCAGGCTGAGTTCCGTTCACTTTAATAGGACTCAGCCTGCAGTACCAACCTGGGCCACTATGCAACGTATGGAGCTGTCTGCTTCCTGCAGCAAAACAGCTAGAAGTGGGGCAAGCCCTTTAAAGGAGATGTCCCGCGCCGAAACGGGTTTTTTTTTTTTTAACCCCCCCCCCCGTTCGGCGCGAGACAACCCCGATGCAGGGGTTAAAAAAACCACCCGCACAGCGCTTACCTGAATCCCGGCGGTCCGGTGACTTCAATACTTACCGCTGAAGATGGCCGCCGGGATCTTCTACCTTCGTGGACCGCAGCTCTTCTGTGCGGTCCACTGCCGATTCCAGCCTCCTGATTGGCTGGAATCGGCACGTGACGGGGCGGAGCTACACGGAGCCGCTCTTTGGCACGAGCGGCTCCATAGAAGAAAGCTGAAGACCCGGACTGCGCAAGCGCGGCTAATTTGGCCATCGGAGGCCAAAAATTAGTCGGCTCCATGGAGACGAGGACGCCAGCAACGGAGCAGGTAAGTAAAAAACTTCTTATAACTTCTGTATGGCTCATAATTAATGCACAATGTACATTACAAAGTGCATTATTATGGCCATACAGAAGTGTATAGACCCACTTGCTGCCTCGGGACATCTCCTTTAAGGACAAAATTGACTTGGTCCTTAAAAGAATTATCGAGTTTAGAAAACCCATTTCCATACACTCTATTAGTTAATTCTGAGTTAATAAAGATGTTTCCTCTGTTTTAGGCCAAGGTGAAGAGTGGTTACAAAGAGTGTCTCTCACTCAGGAGGACTATCCTGTCTTTGATGTGAATGGGCACTATGTAATGTTTCATTTCCCCTGTGGAGGCTCTGCAGATAAACTGAACACTCACTGCCAGGTTTCTCCATACATTACAGCTGATTGCTGGAGATCCCAACAGGAGGATACTTTGTGATTAGCTTATTGTCAAAGGACCCTTGTGTTATGGCTACTGGTCATGGCTGACAACGTCTCCTACTACCTTCTGCCATTGGGAATGGCCAGCACCATGTTCCTTAAGTTGTCCGTGAAAGACTCTGCATTTCCTGTCAATTTCCTGATCTGCATAGGGATCACAGCATATAGAGGGAGAAAATATAAACCAGCACTCAGGGTGCAACCAATCACAGCAATGGTTAGAGGGCAAAAAGAAAGCTTAGATTATCACTTACTTTGTGGGGGGTGATAGTTGAATCAAAGCCCCCAAATCTAAGTGTGCTCATCGTATATCAATTCAAATCGGGATAGAACCCACACTTTCTCAGGGTGAAGAGGTCTGGGCTTTATTCGGACATCATCAGAAAAGCACCAAGTTTCATAGTAACATAGTATGTTAGGCTGAATGAAGACAATGTCCATCTAGTTCAGCCTGTGAAGTTTCAGAGGAATTTACCCCCCAAATGTCCTCCTTTTTCATGCTATGATCTCTTAACTGCCACCATTCGGATCCCTGGGACAAGAGCAGTGTGCTCTCCTGCTTGGATGTCTATTTAGAACAGGGGGACTGAGTGAGCAAATCATCAGTAATTGATTATCTTAAGGCTTTCTGGGATTGATGATGTGAGGGAGTGTCATCCAGAATTTCCATCACACTAAGCGAGTCTTAAGGCCCATTTAGACACAACGATTATCGCTCAAAATTCGCTCATCTTCCATCTCTTAAACAATAATTGTTGTGTGCATTTACACAGAAAGATGATCGCTCAAAATTTGCTCAAACGGCAGATTGAGTGACAGTCTTGAGCGCTCACTTTGCATAAGCTGTTAAGTAGCTATTTAGCTACTTAACAGCTTATTGGTGTGTAAATGAAGCTCACACTGTATGCAGAAGCGGGACCGCTATCTTTTGTATACAGCTGTTCTCTTCTCGGAGCACTCAGCTGCTATACAGCTGAGCGCTCCGAGTGGGGTATGCAGAAGTCAAGCAGGGCCGCTTGTCTTCTGTATACAGCTGTTCTCTTCTCGGAGCACTCAGCTGCTATACAGCTGAGCGCTCCGAGTGGGGTATGCAGAAGTCAAGCAGGGCCGCTTGTCTTCTGTACACAGCTGTTTTCTTCTCGGAGCGCACAGCTGATATACAACTAAGCGCTCCGAGCTGCAGGGTATGCAGAAGACAAGCGGGACCGTTTGTCTTCTGTATACAGCTGTTTTCTTCTCGGAGCGCACAGCTGGTATACAGCTGAGCGCTCCGAGCGGGGTATACAGAAGACAGCTGGACCACTTGTCTTCTGCATGCTTGTGATCTGTTCTCGAAGCAGGATACCAGCTGAAACAATAGTATCAGCTGTATCCCGCTGAGAACTCAGCGCGGGGCCCTGATAAGGCTGATCACTGATTTTTAGCGAAAAGTGCATGGCAGCCATGTGTTTAGACACAACGATTATCACTCAAAGATGGAAGATGCGTGGATTTTGAGTGATAATCGTTGTGTCTAAATGGCCTTTACCCTTGTTATATCTAACAAGTTGACATATTTTCTGTCAAATCACTGTCCTTAAAGTTAATATTTGATCTGTATAGAGGACATGCACTGAGCCTGCCTCCTAAAGGTCTGACATGTGCACCCAGCTTTCCATTCCCAACCAATCCTGGCAGGTCCTCAGCTATTTAGAGCTGCTCAGCTCAACAGCAGATGCCTGAGCAATCAGTCTTCATACTGTGTGATAGTGCAAGTTTGTTTCTGCCTGACCTCCTGGTATTTCTCCTGTGCCTGAATCACCCAGCTTTCCTGACCTCTCCAATCCTGACCTTGCCTTGTTATGTGAATATGCTCTCCTTGTCTGTTGCTGCTGCCCTGACCCTTGTCCTGATTTACAATATGAAAGCATTCTGCCTCCCCTGACTCCAGCTCTGTTCAACTACCTCCATATCTACCCCCACTGTTACTGCGGTACGGAAAACCTGACCAAGGGCATCAATGGCTGTTTAACTAAGACTATTTCTTGTCTGGGGTTCCTCGCAGTGACGACCATATCCCGATTGGTGGGGTGAAAGAGTGAAACCATGGAACCCCAGGTGCTGCCGTAAGTTCTGAGGCATAGCGGATCCACATCAGCTGCCGTGACACCTTTTACCAAGTAGGGATCGTCCAAAGCATAAAAGTCCTTTAAAGGCATAAAGAACGTAGCATTATCATTTGCCATTTAGAAGCCTCCCCAGCATCACGTCCGTGAACGGAATACAAATAGACGTAAGACAAATTCCTGATCAGTCATGTAAATATTCTTCTTATATTTCCTATATTTATTGAAGAACTTATTTTAGTAGTTGGTGTCAGGAAATTTTTATGAGGTGCCACCAGATTCCTCCGGAGATCGGTCATTGTATCTTTCTTTGCCTAAGAAGAAGATAAAGACACGTTGAATATTTTTCCCATGATTGGCTGACAGGACAGCTCTGCCAGATTCAGACTGTGTGCGGGCGATGTTTCCTCTTTTTTATATATTTAACCTTAATGGTATTTGGAGAGAAGACACAGACCTCGCAGATGGAGATTAAGCAAGGACACTTAATAACGAGGCAGATAATTAAAATGCGTGTTGTAGACATAATGAGATTCATTCATTGTCATCATCAAACTTTTGCCAAACTCCTGGAAGTCTGCGAACTATGACTTCAATCGTTATAGATAAGTGATGAAGTCTTCATGACGGACGCTCATCGTGGCTTGGAGCAGGATCACCCGAAATGCAATCAGTATTTTCCTGCCGACCAGATCTTTCAACATCCAGAGAAGATATTAGGAAAAGTGATGCAAGCAACAAGAAATTGTAAAGAAAACCTTCAAATATGTATCAAATTTATAAGCTAAGAATAACCAAAGCGAGTTCCAAGGGCTATACCAAAATCAACTTTTATTACCTAGGTGATAAAGGTCTGATTGGTGGACGTGCCAGCGCTGAGACCACCACCAATCCCCCATTGATGAAGGGTAAAAACCCTGAAGCAGCTGTTTGTGCATGGGCTCTGACGTTGCTTTTAATTCCTGGTCATTGTAAGAGTCTAACATTGACTTTAGGTATTGCTGCCTTCCAATAGGTGGCACTGTGGAGGTATTGTTTCATCTTCCTTATTTGCATATTACCCAGAGGAGCATGAATGGCCTTTTAAGTCTCATCAGTCACCGTCTAGGTGCTCTCCCTAAGGAAAAAAGATAGCGTTTCTGTAAAGAAAACAAAACATGGCAGCTCATTTGCAGGGGCCGCAGGCTCGGGCTTCCATTGATTACAGTGAAAAGTGGAGCAGTTGTCCAGGGCAAATCTCTTATTTTTAATACTGGATTAACTGTGGCAGTGGCATAGTTAGGTGGTTTTAGGGTATATGCCTGGGTGTTGAGTGCCCGAGCGAGAGAAGGAGGTCAACATATCACTTTGTTTGTCCAAGGAGTATAGATTGAAGGTTAGGGTAATAAGTTGAACCTTTTTCCTGGGCTACTGCATTGGACCTATAGACTATAGTAAGAGTATAGGACTGTTCTTAAATCTTCCACTTTCTAATCCCCTTATTAGCCGGAAGCTTCTGTTTGGCCTCACCGTCTTCTGGTTCACATTACATTGCAGCACAGCTCACTAGAAACTGGCTGCTTTCCAACCTGCAACATTATCCAGATCTTAATAATGTCATGATCTTAGGACACGGCATTATGAAGAAATGCACAAAAACATGAGGATGCATACCACAGACGGTGACACTGCTGTTATGTAAGTAAATGCCATGACACATGAGCCCAGCAACAGATTTATATTAATAAAGGGAAACTTATATTTGAGCAAACATTACAACAACAGCATACAAGGGAGGGGAGAGGGGCATGTGCCCTGGGTGCCAAAAGGGGGCACCAACAGGACAATGCTTGGAAAGCATAGCTGGCTTTCCAAGATGCTAGCAAGCATAACATTGCATTTCTTAGTTAAAGGGGTTGTCAAACACGAACTTCATTTTACAACTACTGTGCATTTTAGTGCCAATAGTGTTAAGAACTCTCTTTTACCTACTTCCATTACCATTTTCTTCCCATTTCGCCCACTTTAGCAGCACCCACTGCTGCTGGTTATTGTTTACATCCATGGCCTCCTACTGCATCACTTCCTCCCCAGCTTTTCCCTACTAGACTACACTTTCTGACATTCCTAGTGTTGACATCAGAGCCAGCGCCTCTTCCACCCACCCCTATGCCCTTCACAGATCTCTGCCCACTACACCCACCACCGACATGCTTCTTACTCCTGTGATCTTTCGGTGTTGTCTGCCTGTTCAGATAATGAATATTAATGTAGTAGAGAATAAGTGTACCATAGTATGTAGGGCTGAAAAAGACATATTTCCATCCAGTTCAGCCTATTATCCCCCAATGTTGATCCAGAGGAAGGCAAAAAAAAAATTCAATGAAGTAGAAGCCAATTTTCCCCATTTAGGGGAAAAAGAATTCTTCCTGAATCCAATCTGCCAATCAGAATAATCCCCGGATCAGCGACCCTTTGGAAGTTATCAATGATTATAATTATAATATTGTAACACTTGAGACAGGTGTCCAGGCCCATCTTAAACTCTTTTATTGTCATCAGGCAGAGAGTTCCATAGTCTCACTGCTCTTACAGTAAAGAACCCTCTTCTATGTCGGTGTAGAAACCTTCTTTCCTCTATACGTAGAGGGTGCCTCCTTCTTACAGTCCTGGGTATAAATAGATGATGAGAGAGAGCTCTGTACTGTCCCCTGATATATTAACCATAGTTATTAGGTCGCCCCTAAGCCGTCTTTTTTTCTAAATGAAATAATCCTAATTTTGATAACCTCTCTGGGTATTGTAGTCCACCCATTCCGTTTATTACTTTAGTTGCCGCCTTTGTACCCGCTCAAGCTCTGATATGTCCTTCTTGAGTACCGGTGCCCTAAACTGTCCACAATATTCCATGTGTGGTCTGACCAGTGACTTGTAAAGAGGAAGAACAATATTCTGGTCATGCACCCCTAGACCTCTTTTAATGAACCCCATAATTCTTTTTGCCTTGGCAGCAGCTGCCTGACGCTGGATGCTCCAGTTAAGCTCACAGTCCTTTTCCATGTCAGTGTTACCCAGTGTTTCCCATTTAGTGTGTAAAGGTAACATGTATTTCCTATGCCCATGTGCAGAACACCACATTTATCAGTGTTAGGGTGCTTTCAGACAAACGTGTGCGTATATAGGTGCGCACAAAAGCGCTCGTCTATTAGAACCATTGTTTCCCTATGGTGTGTTCACATGTCCGTGCTTTACAGGCGTGCAAACGCACGTACCTGCAAAACATAGGACATGCGTGCACTATAGGTCCGTGGTGTGTGTCAATTTTTCCCAGCTGGGAGTCCCCTTTGTCACTGAACACTGTGACAGCACTGTCACAGTGTTCAGTGACAAGGGGACTCCCTGCGGGGAGTAAAGAATCTCCTGCCACAGCTGTCATTGAAAGCAATGGGCTGCCAGCAAGCCCTGCAGGAATTTTAAGGGAAGAGCTTTAAATATAAGCCCTTCCCTGAAAAATCATCTCTAAAATGTGTTAAAAATATACTCACCTCTCCGCAGCTTCTCAGGCGCATCCAGCCGTGTCTTCTTCCTGCACTGCTCTGAATCTCTTTCAGCAGGCAGGGATTTAAAATCTCCACCTGCTGAAAGGGCTGTATCTGATTGGCTGAGCGCTCAGCCAATCACAGGTAGCACTCAGCCATTCATTGAATGACAGTTGAGTGCTGCCCGATTGGTCACAGCACTCAGCCAATCACAGGCAGCACTTGGCCATTCATTGAATTTAATTCAATTGGCAAATAAATTGTGGTACCCGACTAGAAACTGTGACCTCTCCGAAACTGCGCCCCATGGTAGCCAACTAGTAACAGTGACCTCTCCAATACTGCCCCCAGTGGTACCCCACTAGTAACGGTGAGCGGAACAGAGTATGTAGCTTTTGTAACCCTCCCCCCCCCTCTGCTTATTATCACTGACCAGTTACTTACCCACTTACACACATTCTCACCCAGAGCAAGCATTCTTATTTTATATACTAACCTTTTATGCGGCACAGAATCAAACGCTTTGGGAAAGTCCAGATACACAAGATCCAATGACTCTCCTTGGTCCAGTCTAGAACTTACCTCCTCATAGAAGCTGATCAGGTTGGTGTTACAGCAGTGATCTCTCATAAACCCATGCTGACACAGAGTTATGCAGCCATTTTCCTTGAGGTACTCCAGGATAGCATTTCTTAAAACCCTTCAAATATTTTACCCGCGCCTCCTCCTACCTGCTGGAGGACATGTGGCGTTTGAGACACCCGCATGATACTGCATACTCTTGCCACTCAGTGTCGCATGGCTCATTTTCCAGAATAGATTTGTGTTTTGGGTCCCCGGAGTGTCTTCCCTTGGTGTGTGACGTCTCTTACTTGCCCCGAGGTGTTTCTGATCACTCACCCCAGTGGTGGGGCTTGAGCGCAGAATAGTAAGTCCTGAACAAAGTTTGAGAGAATTATTAGTAAGGGGCCTGACTTTGCGCATAACTACCCTGCCTATACCTATGTGGGTGACCCTTAAAGTTTGGAGTATAGCCCTTCACCTGATACAGGACGAAGCAGCAACATGGTTCCCTCATACTCCCTTGTGGAGAAATCCTAACCTCCTGCACTTGCAATAAATGCCAGACATTATCTTCTGGAGACATTATGCGATAACTACCCTCTTGAATGTGGTTGAGAATGGTGCTCTTAGTACCTTCTCACAACTACAGATACCATTGGGCCTCCCTAATAACTCCCTTTTTAGATATTTCCAACTCTGTCATGCGCTCGGAGCCCAATTTGGAGGCATGAACATACCCCTCGGACTGACCTGGCTGGAAGAGCTGGCACAGATGGCCAACATTCTGAAGCCACTCTCCTGTTTTTATAGACAACTGACAAGGGGTCTTGCCTTGCTGAGGGACGGGGCTCTTGAAAAGTGGGGCTTGGACATACCAGGCCTAGACTCGAGTGACCGGGATGGCCTCTTGGCCAGCTCAGGACTGCCCTTGATCAGTGCAAGAGACAGGTTGATCCAAGTGAAGTTTCTACACAGAATCTACTATACTGCCAATTGTTTGTGTACCATGGGCTTCATCCCCAATGCAGACTGCCCAAGGTGCTTGATGAGTGTGGGCACCATCATGCATATGGTTTGGGAATGCCATGTTTTGCAGACCTATTGGAGAGATGTCCTCGAGTTTATGGAGACACACCTAGGGACCCAGCGCATCCTGCATCCTAAAATTTGTCTCTTTGGCCTTGTGGAGAACATTCCAGTTGACTCAGTAACATGCACTTTATATAAATTGCTGTTCCAATGATCAGGCTTACTTAGCCCTTCATCAGCCTAAATCAGTTTCTCTGAATTGTTGGGTGACCTGCAGGGACATTAGGCCCAACTTATAAAATGTCCAAACTCAATCTCTCCAGTTCCAACTTTCCTTCAGAATGAGAACTTACACCCTACAGGTTTATATGGTTTTGTGTTTATATATCAACAGATTTATTGACCGTATTGCAGCTCATCACTCTCAAGCCTACGTATGGAAAAAAGAGTGATGTACGGCTGCCTATTAGGACATTGTGAACTCAAGTATGTACAATGAATCATATAATGGTAGAGTTGGAAGGGTCCTCCAGGGTCATCGGGTCCAACCACCTGATCAAAGCAGGATCACTAAATCATCCCAGAGAGATGTCTATCCAGCCTTTGTTTGAACACTTCCAATGAAGAAGAACTCACCACCTCCCATGGTAACCTGTTACACTCATCGATCACCCTCACTGTAAAATATCTAATTTGTGTCTCCTCCCTTTCAGTTTCATCCCATTGCTTCTGGTCTTTCCTTGTGCAGATGAGAATAGGGCTGATCCCTCTGCACTGTGACAGCCCTTCAAATATTTACAGACAGCTATTAAGTCTCCTCTCAGCCTTCTCTTCTGCAAGCTAAACATTCCCAGATCCTTTAACCGTTCCTCATAGGACATAATTTGCAGACCAATGACCATCTTGGTAAATCTTCTCTGAACTTTCTCCAGCTTGTCTGTCTTTTTTAAAGTGGGGTACCCAGAACTGGACACATTATTCCAGATGAGGTCTGACTAAAGAAGAGTAGAGAGGGATAATGACCTCACATGATCTAGACTCTATGCCTCTCTTAATTAATACATCCCACAATTGTGTTTGCCTTTTTGGCTGCTGCATCACATTGTTGACTCATGTTCAGTCTATGATCTATTAGTATACCCAAGTCTTTTTCACATGTGCTGCTGCTTAGCTCAATTCCTCCCATTCTGTATGTGCTTTTTTCATTTTTCTTGCCCAGCTGTAGGACTTTGCATTTCTCCTTGTTAAATATCATTCTGTTAGTCGCCGCCCACTGTTCAAGCTTTTGTAGATCTTTTTGAATTCTCTCTCTTCCCTAGTGTTAGCTATCCCTCCTAGCTTTGTGTTGTCAGCAAATTTGATCAGTTTCCCCTCAATTCCCTCCTCCAGATCATTTATAAAAATGTTGAACAACACTGGGCCTGTTTTGGTTATGAATTTTTCCAGCAGGTTCTGGGGTATTCTGGAGTTTCCTAATTGCAAAACTCTGATATACGCGCGCATAAGAACTCAGACTGAGACACGTGTCCAGTGTGAAGCTTACAGAGAGTTCTGGGAAAAAACAATCCCAGAGCTTCTTTTATTAAAACACATAATACCTGCCCTTTATGGGCTTACAACATATTACATACGTAATGTATATTTATTTTTATTGGTTAAGCTATATAGACTCTCCTCCCTTCCCCCACCCCCCTCAGGCCCCGAGTACAAGCCAGCCTTTGTCTCCTCAACATGTGGTCAGGCAAAGACCAGTTTCTTTGTCTCAGAAGTTGAGGAGGGGGGAGGAAGGGCTGGGGAGACGCCCAAGATAGATATACTTTCAGTTTCACTGCATAGCAAGGTAATTTAATCCTAGAGTTATAGCACACATCCTTCACCATGCCATTGTCCAGCAATTACCATAATAAAATTATGCGGCTATCTGCCTTTAAGGAGTTAAATCACTACAGCTGCATAATACATCTAGTTTATACAAATCAATAGACATTTTACGCTAATTAATCATCATTTTGACAGGCCTAGGACAGAGCCTTGTTGTACCCCACTTGTACCCCACTTGATACGTTCTTCCACTTGGATGTGCAGCCATTTATGACCACTCTTTGAGTACGATCACTCAGCCAGTTGTGAATCCACCTTACAGTTGCCTTGTTAATCCTATATTTGATCATTTTTTCAATAAGTATAGTATGAGATACTTTGTCAAATGCTTTACTAAAGTCAAGATATACTATATCTACCGCATTTCCCTGATCAACCCAGTCGGTGATTCTGTCATAGAAGGAAATTAGATTCATCTGGCATGACTCCTGTAGTTTCCTGGATCCTCCTTCTTCCCTTTTTTCAGGATAGGGATAACATTTGCCTTCTTTTCAACCTTCTGGGACTTTTCCTGTTCTCCGGGAATTTTCAAAGATTATGGCGAGTGGTTCAGCAATTACATCAGCTGCTTCCTTGAGTATCCTAGGATGTAATTCATCTGGACCTTGAGACTTGAATTCATATAAGTTAGCTAAGTGTTCCCTCACCATCTCTCTGCTTATAGATGGCCTACATTCTTTTATTCCCCCAATAACACAGGGAAGATCAGTTGATGTTCCATCTGCTTTGGGTATTCAATACCCCACAGAAAAGATCCCAGGTCCTGTATCATATGCATAAGCAGAGGGTCCATGTAGTGCTACTCCAGGAAATACACTTTAAAGTGTGGCATGATCCTAATATACAAGACCGCTATTACACACATTGGTTCCACAGTGCCAACCCCGAGAGCCAATCTGGTGGGGTGTCCATCTCCCTTCACAAGTCATTAACCTATTGCCTAATTGATAAAGGTTTGGACCCCACAGGTTCTATACACAATTATCAAATTGACTGTCTGGTCGACTAAGCTCGCCTTTGTCAATTAGTATGTCCCAAATCAGCACCGACCCACAGCATGCCATTCCTTTTTGAACATGATGGCTAACTTTGCAGAAGGAATACTAGTCGCCAGGGGAGACTGTAATATGACCCTAAATACCAGCATCGTCATTCAGCGGATTGAGACAATGATACCCTCAAATTTGTTACATACCCTTCAATGAGTGGATGTTCAACACATCTTACACCCATGAGGCAAAGACTACACCTTTTTCTCACATCCATACAGTTTGTATAGCTGCATAGATTATTTTTTACTGGGCTATTATGCCTTATCCTGGAGATATGTTAGGGTCGGATCACACTCCAATATTTTTATCTCTCTCCATAGCTGATCAAATAGACCGCCAATGGACATAGCAACTAAATGATAACCTTGTGAAATAAAGGAGCATATTGATCTCTTTATAATAACTCACGCGACTGATTGCACATCTGGTACCATGCAATGGTAGGCGTTGAAATGCGTCTTTAGGGGCCTCTTCATCAAACACAGTACACTAATTAAGAAAGAGGAGACAATTAAAATATTTCAACCTTCTCCAACAAATTCATATTTTAGAAATCTCACATAAACAGATGCTATCCGCAGCTACATTAGTGGACCTAGTTAGGACCAGAAATGAGCTTAAATCTAAATTAGACCAAAAAAGTCTCCACTTTAGAGACCAATGAAACATTTTTATTATGAATATTCTAATAAAGCAGACAAGCCCTTGTCTCGTCTGATACACCCAAGAGCCGCACAAAGATATATACCCCCACATTAAGAACGCAGACACCCATAATCCTAATGAGATTTTGGAGATATTTCAGAACTGTTATTCTCAACTGTATGACATAAAAGGTCAATTCGCAGATATGAATCCACCTGCTCTAAAGAAACACATATCTGGATACATAGCAGAGAGAGCCTTGCCGACCGTAGACACTAAATTTGTGGACACGTTAGAGACATATATTACAGAAGATGAGCTAGATGAGGTTATTAAAACTACCCCAGCAGGGAAGAGTCCGATGGTTTCACACCCGCATTTTAGAAACTTTTTTGGCAGTGGCTTACCCCTTTTTTGGCTAGGGCCTTTTCCACAAGAAGCTCCTTTCCCATGACAATCTTAGAGGCACATATCAGTGTCTTACCAAAACTTGGCAAAGACCCCAGAATCTCAACTAATTATAGACCCATATCATTGCTAAATGTTGATATAAATCTTTTCTCTAAACTGTTAGCTAATAGAGTTTCTCCTTATCTCCCTTCCATTATACACACAGATCAGATGGGCTTTGTTAAAGGTAGAGAGGCTAGGGATAATATTATAAAAACTCTCACCCAAGACGTAGATTGGGTTCGAACTCGTGTTTGTGATCTGTAGATGCAAAGAAAGCCTTTGACAGGATCCACTGGGGATTCCTGGCAGAGACTCTTAAACAGATAGGATTGGATTCTCAATATTTAGGTAGAGTTCTTGCCCTCTACACCTGCCCCACGGCTAGGATCAGAGTGAATGGCAGATTGTCTTCTTCCATTCCTATAAAAAATGGAACCAGGCAGGGCTGTCCCCTGATCTCCATTACTCTAAGTGTTGGTGATGGAACACCTTGCAGCTGCAATCATGAATAATCCCACTATCCAAAGCCTGCAAATAAGGGGATTCCATTATAAGACAGCACTTTATGCCGATGACCTTTTACTCTACATCACCCAGCCCTGTTCCACTCTGCTTCCCTTGTTACAATAGTTTAACCCCTCAGTGACTGCCAATATGCCTTTTGACGGAATGTATCAGCGGTCTATGTATGAAGGAAGATCGCAGGGTGATCTCCCTCCATACATCACGGACGATGGCTGTTTCTTACAGCCGACACTCAGTGGCAACAGCTTCGATCAACTGCGCGGCTGATCTGAACTGTTAACCCTTTAATGCCGTCATCAACTTTGACAGCGTCATTTAAACCCCCCGAACGATCTTTAGGGGTCCCGTACGCTCCCCGTGATGACATCGCAGGGAGCCGTGTGGGTGTCATGACAGCCTGGGGCCTTCTGAAAGAAATGCCGTGGGGTGGCTTGATAGACTGCCCGCCCGATTGCAGTATGATGTAATGCTATGGCACTACATCATACTGCAGGAGCGACCAACGCACCGTAAGTTGTTGTCCCCTGTGGGGACTTCAAAAAAAGGGAAAATAAGATTAATAAAGTTTCACTAATTATTAAAAAAAAATACATATTTGGCATCGCTGCGTCCATAAAAATCAGATCTATCAAAGTAACACAATATTTACCCCACATGATGCACGTCATGAGAAAAAAAGAACACCAGAAATGCGCATTTTTTGGTCACCCAGTCATTAGAAAGAATGCAATAAAAAGTGATTAAAAAATGTATGTATTTCAAAATGGTATCTCACAAAAAATGAGCCCTCACACAACTATGTGTAAAGAAAAATAAAAACGTTATTGCGCTCAGAAGATGGCGGCAGAAAATAATTTTAAAAAATTAAATATTTAAAAAAATAAATGCAGTACAGCAAAAAATGAAAGTTGTCTAAGCTTGGAATCGTAGTAATCATACTGACCCGTAGAAAAAAGTTATCATGTCAATTTTGCTGCAGTTTGTGGGCCATAGAAACAAGATACACTGAAAGATGGCGGAATTTCATTTTTTTTCTATTTCTCTCGACTTAGAATTTTTAAAAAGCACATTATATGGTACATTAATTAGTATAATTGAGAAGTACAACTCGTCCTGCAAAAAACAAACCCTCATACAGCTATGTCGATGGATAAATAAACACGTTACGATTTTTTAAAAGGGAGGAGGAAAAAACGAAAATGTAAAAACGAAAAAAGCTTGGTCACTAAGGGATTAAGCGATTTGACCATCTATTCAAGTGTAAAATAAACAGAGAGAGGATTCAAAAAGCTTGTACAGTGGGCGGCGACTAACAGAATGGTATTTAACAAGGAGAAATGCAAAGTCCTACATGTGGGCAAGAAAAATGAAAAAAGCACATATAGAATGGGAGGAATTGAGCTAAGCAGCAGCACATGGGAAAAAGACTTGGGTATACTAATAGATCATAGACTGAACATGAGTCAACAATGTGATGCAGCAGCCAAAAAGGCAAACACAATTCTGGGATGTATTAAGAGAAGCACAGAGTCTAGATCACATGAGGTCATTATCCCCTCTACTCTTCCTTAGTCAGACCTCATCTGCAATACTGTGTCCAGTTCTGGGCACCCCACTTTAAAAAAGACATAGACAAACTGGAGCAAGTTCAGAGAAGAGTTACCAAGATGGTGAGCCGTCTGCAAATCATGTCATATGAGGAACAGGTAAAGGATCTGGAAATGTTTAGCTTGCAGAAGAGAAGGCTGCGAGGAGACTTAATAGCTGTCTACAAAAATCTGAAGGGCCGTCACAGTGCAGAGGGATCAGCCCTATTCTCATCTGCACAAGGAAAGACTAGAAGCAATGGGATGAAACTGAAAGGGAGGAGACACAGATTAGATATTAGACAGTGAGGGTGATCAATGAATGGAACAGGTTACCATGGGAGGTGGTAAGTTCTCCTTCAATCAAAGTGTTCAAACAAAGGCTGGACAAATATCTGTCTGGGATGATTTAGTGAATCCTGCAATGAGCAGAGGGTTGGACCCGATGACCCTGGAGGTCCCTTCCAAATCTACCATTCTATTCAAAAACAAAAACTCAGCATATCACTTTCACCATCAGAGGAAAAACATATTTCAGAACATTTCCCTTTTAAATAGCAACAGAAGGCTATTAAATACTTGGAAGTACTTATTCCAATAAATCATTCCAAATTGTTTCCCTTGAATTATCTGCCCCTTTTCGAATGCACATTAAAATACCTTTCCTTGTATGCCACTAGGGACCTGTCATGGTTTGGGCAGATAAATACCCTTAAAATGGATGTACTACCCAGGCTCCCATTATACCTCCTATATCACTCTTTGACAGATTATGATTAGCCTTGATCAAGTTTGTATAGGGATGACAGAGACCAGGGAGACTAGGGAATCCCTGTTCTATTATATCCTAAGACAAACGGGGGAGAGACGGTTTGTCGAATTTCAGACTTTATCATACAGATGCAGTCTTAATGCACCTCTTGGATTGGCACCAAGCTACCAATAAGCAACAGGTAACCCTGGAATAAGTAGATTGCTCGAATCCCATAAGACTTTTCCCATGGATAAGACCCAGTGATGGGGCTCTAGCCATCTCCTTGAACTATCTTCCGAAAGGGATGATTAGACTTTGGGACTCAAAATCCTATCTAGAGAGGATAGTCCCCTCACACCCAGGGTTCTAGCCAGGTAATACCCGGGATTGTTTCCTGGGATGGGATATATGGGAAGACCCCCGGGAGATGGCTGCTCTTTCGGTTCAGCACTAATATCCTTTAAGAAATTGTTTTCCTTACAGTCTCCGGTGCTTATGTGTCTCTGATCTATGTCTTGATGACCCAGGAGACCTACAGCATGGGTCCTAGCTTCAAACAGGCAAGGGAACAGGATTTGAGAGTTGTGATCCCATAGAGTGACTTGCAGAAGGCGTTTATATTTACACATAAATATTCCATAGCCTGCACTGCTTAAGAAAAAAGCTATAAGATATCAAGGTGGTAAAGATATCCTACTCGTCTCCACAATATATTCCCTTCAGTCTCGGATTTATGTTGGCGCTGTGGAACTCATAGAGGTACTATGATTCACATTTGGTGGATGATAAAACCTTTCTGGGATAAAGTATTTTCCACATACAATCTAATATGCCGTAAGAAGATAAATAACAACCCACAAGTTTCCCTCCTTTCTATACTCCCAGGCTCAATTAGATCACAAAAGAGGGGTTTAATAAAAGTTTGCCTGGCAGCAGCTTGGGCTGTCATACTGCGCCATTGGTGGACCACTCATGTTCCTCCCAACAGGAAATGGCACACCTGTGTTACATGGAGGAATTGTCTGAGGAACACTTGAGGGAGGCAGATAGGTTTTGGTCAGTATGGCAACCTTGGCTACATCTTAAGACCTCCCCAAAGTTTCAAAATTTGTTTTCTTAAGGGCATATTCAGACAGGCATATATCAGCTGGGTTTTCACGCTCGGCCGATATACGCTGTCCCTCTCTGCAAGGGGAGGAGGTGGGCCTGGCCGGAAGCTAGTGCACTAAGCTCCCGCCCCGCGCCAAGGCTTCTCATGGTAGGGACGGGGGCAGAGCTAAGTTCCGCACGCCCCTCCCCCTCCCATAGCAAGCAGTGGTGAGGGGCGGAGAGAGGGCAGAGAGGGGGTGGGAGCTCAGTGCACTAGCTCCCAGCCCGTCCTGCCTCCTCCCCTTGCAGAGAGGGACAGCGTATATCGGTTGGGCGTGAAAGTCCGACCGATATATGCCTGTCTGAATAAGCCCTAAGTGTGATAAATGAATACATGAACCATTTGTAAGCAATCAGAACGGCAGGTCTACCAATATTATATTTACCTGCTTTCTCCTCCCCCCTCCCCTCTTTTCCTCTCTTGTTTAAAATTATTTTATTTAACTTTCTTTTTCTTTTCCCTCCCTAATGTACTTCTCTATATTCTTAATCTTTTTTAATACCCACAGGACTGTTTTTTCTTTTTCTAATTTTATTGTTGAAAATAGGCTCTAACCATTTTTTTTTTAATTAACCCCTTCAGTGGCAGGTTTAGGTAGTCTTCAGTACATTTCAACACTGATTTTTAGGAGATTTTCCAGGCGTTCCAATAAAGGGGTTAAGCCAATTATTACTTGAGGTGTTTACTCTACACTCCAATCCGGTTGTCTTAGACACAATGAAAGTTAAAAAAGAGTAACACAAATAAAATCAGACTCCAAACCCAATCTCAAACATTTGGGTTAACCCTTTGTGATGACTATTTACGTGCTAACTACACATACTCCATGCAGTTAGGGCGTAAATACTCATCAATAGCACAACAGTATATGCAGGGGGCTCAAGAGCTGAACCTGCTCCATGCACGGCGGGTATCGACTGTTTCTGACAGCCGACACCTGCTGGCAACAGCCAAGATCAAAAAGAACTCTGACAGCAACATTTAAATTTCCTGAATGGCCCCCCCTGTGATAAGATTGAGGGGGTGCCATCTGTGTGTCATGGCAGCCTGGGGACTTCTGAAGGTCCCCAGAGTTGCCATGATTGTTTGCCGATTAAGGATGTGCCTGTGGCCTGTGGCAGGTCTCTAATAGACAGTCTGTTAAAATACAGTATAATGCGATACCATAGTACTGTATAGGCGATCAAACGATCACAAGGTTAAGTCATGGGGAATAATCTAAAAATATTTTGGAGTATTGTATTCAGTATTGTATTGTATTGCCTGTATTGTATTCAATACAGCTACACAGGGACCCAGGAGAGGAAAGGGCCATACTCACTGTCCCCACTGACGTCCAGGTATTGCTTTCATACGAAATTGGGGACTTGAACCAGAATAGTTCTGATTGTTATGCATTGCAGTACTTCTGGCCCCCGATGACAGCTTGAGGCTCTCAGCTACCTCCGGTAGCCGATAGCAGGGAGTTGTCATGCGCACAGACCCCGAGAGTTTAGTCTACAGGGCCAGCGTGTTTTTACGGCCCCGAAGAACAAAGCCCAGACACCGAGGACGTGGAAACACATATGGATGGTCACTAAGGGGTTAACATGGCAAGGGCATGTTGAGAGGTGCAGTATAGCCAACTAGACTGCTGCAGATCTTACGCGTGAAGGCAATACTGTCGTAACACAGAGACAGAATATATAATGACACTAAGCGACTCACAGGTGATGTTCTCTGGATTCCTCCCTTTTCTTCTCCTTTATCTCCAGATCTTCATGACTTATTCCAACTAATCCTTGCTGTGCGGAAGTCTGAGCGGGAGGTCCACCGCGACAGGGGCGACCACGGAGAAACAAGATGGAATGTCACGGGTGGCTCTGCGATCTCTCCCATCAGTGGAGCAAGCTTGGCCTGGCTCATCCACTCACAGTACATAAATGTAGCATTAAAGAATCTGAATGTCACGTGACGCCAGTACCTCTTTTAGGCCACTTTTCACACAGCGCGAAATAAAGAGTCCACAGTTTTCCAGGTAATCAACCGGAGGTGCACGGTTGTACTTTACTCACAACTTTTCAGCTTGGATTCTCCAACAAGTAGTAAATTGTGCCGACATAACAATCTTCTTTACAGACATTCACTTCTCTTCCACACCTTCAATATTACACGCTTACTAGGAGACACTCTTCTCTCCGAACTCTAGACGTTGTTAAGGACCGCTGCGCGGCCACATAACCTTTCAAGTCTTGAGGTCCAAATTAGTTCGTACCTGGATGCATCAAGGAGGCCAAAAACTATACAAAGATAGTTATCAGTTCCCACAGATACGTAGAGTTGAGCCGCGGCAGATATACAGCTCACTCTGCTTAAAGCGCGCGTACACTGAGTGTTTATTGACTTGGTATAGTTCTAATACAGGAAAGGAATGCGTCATTAGTCACGGCATTAATCTCATTGGCAAACATTTAAGAATCATGCATTGTTCAGTAATAGCGTAACGTGGGAATATATGTGTCCTTCAAATGTTTATTCCACCTGGACGTTATCTCGTCCTCCCTGGTCCTCCCTTGTATTCACTTTGTGATTCAGGAGGCTGTAGTACAGTCAGTTCCTTTGTCCAAGTCTCCGAATGGAGGTGTGGGAGGGCTTCTTCTGATAACAACTGCATCCAGACTTGGTTCCGACTACATTCCGACTACATTTTCTCAACTCCTCTCTCGAAAACTCCCAAGCCTTTCAATCACATTACTCACGCAGTTAAAGGGACAGACACAAAGGACTCATCCACAACAGTCAGTCGCATACATCCACACCACAACTTTGGGCCACTGCAGCTGCTGTGAAGTTTGTGGTCCAGATGTCTTTGTCTCTGCTGAAAATAATAGCAACACACAGTGTTACTTGAAAATAGCATTGTCCACTGTGCCCCACAAATCACATATACAGATAGTCCCCGACTTGCGAACATTCGAGTTACGAATTTCGCAAGATACGAACTATCTGTCCTGCACTGTATAATGTAATAGTATGGCATTACATCATACTGTGCAGGAACCGGACAAGCTTCTATCAAACCTGATAGAAGCCTGTTCGGTCAGATCGCGGCTGCTAGGCAGCCGGTGACCTCCTGAAGGGCCCCAGGGCTGCCCATGCAGAGCGCCTATCAAGCCAAGCGCTTGATGGGCAGTCTACATAGGCAGCCTGGGGCCTTTCAGGAGGTCCCCGGCTGCCTAGCAACCACACAGCGTCCCGCGATCTCCTCGTGGGACGCTGTACGGGCCCCCTGAACGTCGGGTGCAGGCTGTTTCTTACAGCGGGCACCCGGCGGCAGCAGTGCCGACGAGCCGCGCAGCTCGTCAGAACTGTTAACACTTTAAATACTGCTGTCAGAGTGGTATTTAAAGTATTAACAGTTCAGACGAGCGGCGCGGCTCGTCGGAACTGCTGCCGCCGGGTGCCCGCTGTAAGAAACAGCCTGCACCCAACGTTGTATGGAGCGGGATCCACCCGCGATCCCGCTCCATACTACTATTTGTTCGACTTGCGAACAAAATGGACTTGCGAACAGGTTCCTGGAACGGAACCTGTTCGCAAGTCAGGGACCATCTGTACTGCACTGTGCCCCCAGAAGAAAATGATACTACACTGTGAAATAAATAATCTTCTTTCCTTCTCTATTTGGACCCGGACCGTCATGAAGACATCTTTCAGCCACAACTCATTTCTACACACTTTCCCCATCCTGACGCTACCTCCAGTACCCTCCACATAGAATGACTTTCCATACTGTGCCCTCCACAAAATAATGTGCCATTAGGGGCCCCAACAGTAGTTAGGCTCCCCTTTTTTGCCCCACCGACCCCTTCATGGTAGTTATGCTCCCCCCCCCCCCCCCCACCATGGTAGTTAGGCTCTCCTCAGAAAGAATATTCTCCCCTCTGCGGCTCCAGTGCAGTTAAATAAAAAAACTATAAGATGCTCATCTCTTGGCTCCTCTTCTCTACTTTTCCTGTCTCCGAACAGTATTTGCACTCTTTCTGACCATGCAACCACTGTAACCAATCTGCAACAGTCAGATAATCAGATCATGTAACAACACTGGGAAGTGAACGGAGGACCGAGGATCAAAGGGACAGTGAGTAAAGCAGCCAGCATGGGAGCAACAGAAGTGAGTATAGTACTTTTTAAAAAAAAAAGAAAAAAACTTTTCTGACAGATGACCATGGAAGGCGAGGGAGGAGAAGGCAAGCGTCTGATTAAAGGAGGGGGCCCTGATTCAAGGGTCTTTCAGGAAATTTAGATCACTTGACCAATCTCCGACCATTGTGGCCATAAGGCATGTGCACTGTTTATACGCAACCTTCAAAGTGAATGCGCCCTCCCACAGAGTGTAACTATGTGAATACTAACAGCAAGGGTACATTCACACCTAGCGGAAATGCTGCGGAAGTTCCACAGCAGATAATTCAATGGCCAAATAGGCATTATTTCCATATCCAAAATCTGCGGATTTTGACTCAAAATCAGGTATGGATTCTCTCACCTTACAATCAGCAGCCCCTCACTGCAGCACACGGAGCAGCCCTCACGTCTCACCCGGCAACCTCTAATAAGTGGTGTGGCCACCAGTCAGGCCTCCAGTGGAGTGAGCCCATCACCTGACTAACGTCCTTGACACTTAGTAGCGGTTGCTGGGTGAGGGGTATGAGGGCTGTTCCGTGCATTGCAGTGTGGGGCGGCTGATTGCGAGGTGAGAGGAGCGGCCAACCAAAATTAGCTTTGGATCCGCATCTGATTTCGAGTCAAAATCGTCACTAATGGTAGAAATTCTGCAGCATTTCCGCTATGTGTGAACTTACCAATTGGAAGTGAATATGCCCTCCCACAAAGTGAAACTATGTGAATACAAACCGTAAAATTGTAATGCTGCAAAAAGACCTTAATCGCGAGCTGCCGCCCACCATCATTTCTGCACCATCCAGTGACTTGATCCTCCCTACCACTGCAGCATCCAAGGAGCAGGCCCTCAGCCGAGGAGACAGTGGGGTAGAGAATTAACCTTTGTCATGGGGCTCTACCGTCTCCTCCCTAAGGGTGGCTAAGAACCCGACCCCGTTACTAGCTGGCGGAGCTCACGTTTAGTAACCTAGGTTACTTTAAGTCCTCTTTTGTCACCGTGACGCCAACGTTCCTTCTTTTGCGGTGGATCACCCAACTGGAAAAAAGTAGTCCACACACAGTGTCCTTTCTAAACTCTTGGTAATCAACAATAAAACATTTCTTGTACGTAAGAAACATGTACAGTATGAAAACAATGTTAGTAGCAGGCTTACATCTCTCGCCCGTCTCTCTTCTACTCGTACAGTGAGGATTCCCAAGGCATTTCTCATCTACAGTCTCAGTTACCTGCAGGATTGTTCCTCTTGGATAAAAAACTCTCTCAACTGGTAGACATCGAGTAGGCAGGCACTTTACTCGCATACTTACGGTTTCTCTTTGTCCCGGTACATGCGGTTCTTGCGCTTTCACACCCACGCATTTCCAACATGTCCTGGCTTTCCAACTCTGTGAGGGCAACTTCTAGAAGGAGGGTTCTTGACATGGCTGTGCTCAGGCAGGAGCAACAGACCATCTCTCCTCTTCCTCCATCACTCCACACCACTCAACAGACTTCCAGCTCTTCCACCAACTCAACTCCGACTCCTCGCTTCAACTAACCAACTTTCCCCTTACTCCCAACATACTCATCACATGGACGCGGACCAATAGACAGTTAGACGGATTGATACATTTTCCAGACATTAGCAAACATTAACCCCTTCCTGCCTGCAAACTCCAATAGACATAAACCTGATTCATTCCACAATATACAAGTCATACATAAAACACAGATTCTAAGATGCTGGAGGGGACCCCAAAACTCTGGGCCATTACACCCCTTGACCTTGACCCGTATGGCAGCTGCATGTAAGAACAAAAACCCACGTCGCGTTGCGTAGTCATACGAGACTCAGGATACTTCGCTGTAATGAGGAATTCTGCTTTACTAATAAAAAGTAATTATCTCATTACATGCCGCTGTCGTTTAATAATTGATGTCTTTGTTTCTAATCTGCTGCTCAACGTTTTTCACCTCGCTCCGCTACGATGTTCCCCACTGCAGTGTGCAGCGGTATGATTATGATGAAACTCAGCAATGCGCCAACATTTCCCATTTTTCAGAGTTCTGATTGCTCCTCGATGCTTTAAAGGACTGTAACAATCTTTTTATTTAGTGGATTTTATTTTCTCTCTAACCCAGAATGCGTTTCCGCTTTTTCCACCCTCACCTTTCAACAGGCAGAACTTTTTCGTTTTTCAATCAACGTAGTATAAGGGTGTTTTTACGGGAAGAGTTGTACTTTTTAAAGGCACCATTCAATGCACCATAAAATGTACTGGAAAACTTTAAAACAAATATAAAAGTGATGTGAAATGGGGAAAAACACACAATTGTACCATTTTTCAGGGGGGTTTGCATCTGTAGCATTCACGATGCAGTGAAAATGGCGTGTTAATGGAAGTCCATTGGCAGAAATTAGCGCTATTAGCATAATTAGATTGGCGCTAAAACGAGCAGTAGTAAAATGCCTTTATCTCTGCTGCTAGTGCTAACATTGCGGAGAAATCTCTGATCTAGTGCCCCGTGCCCCCAGGGGTGTCCCAAGCCTTTATGCTGCCTGAG
Organism: Eleutherodactylus coqui; assembly: GCF_035609145.1. Classification (NCBI taxonomy): domain Eukaryota; kingdom Metazoa; phylum Chordata; class Amphibia; order Anura; family Eleutherodactylidae; genus Eleutherodactylus; species Eleutherodactylus coqui. Next base: position 298,676,081 of record NC_089839.1, read on the forward strand.
ACGAACTGCAAAATGGCACCCCCTCTCCCCCACTAAAACCCCTGCCCCCCACAATACTAATTTTACAGACATCAAAACTGTCAATTCACAAATTCGAACCATTGAGATGTGACTGAAATGAAAGAGTAATAGAGCCTCCAGCAATGGCCATAACAGTAAGTGTTCCTTCTAGAGACCCCAATAGTAATAGTGACCCCTATACTAGCCCCAATAGTAATAGTGACCTCTATAGTGGCACCGGTATTACTAGTAACCCCCATAGTGTATCTCCTGCTGGGCAGCAATCCGACAAGCATTTAACTCACTTGCTCTGTAGTTACGATCCAGCGGGTGCTGTTGTTGTAATCAGCGTGACCCCTAACCCCTACCCCAGC